>NC_053162.1:83774968-83842468 GCF_016835505.1 Polypterus senegalus
GCCTTTGTAGTAGGCTCTTGGAATAACACATAATTTTAGAATTGAAAACTAAAATGGATACAGTATAATTTCATATTTGTTAAACCTGAGAATTACTTGAAATTCCATTTCAGAAAAACCAAACCAGTTTCCCAAAATGATTCTACCATTTCAAAGCAAAGTTGATCATGTACTGCTATAACAAATAAGCAGTGAATTTTAATATATATGCACCTGAATATAGGTATATAAAACAGACAACATCATTTAATGTAAAATATTCTAGTTTACACCCTAATATATTGATCCTTTAGGTCATTTTATTCAATTTTACCTTGACTCATGTTCATATTAATTTAAATGTCTCTGATACTTGACTGCATCACTTTACATTTACATCCCTAGTTACTTATAACTTACATTTCAATTACGTTTAACGCAGAGAGAAACGGTTTCCCTGAATGAAACAACAAAGCAAAGGAGTCTTCTGCATCAATCTTAAGCAGCACTTGAGATCAAGCAGTTATTCATTTGATTATACAATATCTCCTTCTGCCTTTTTCATTTAAACCCTGCGGGGTTCCTATCACTGGTTCATCAAAAGTTCAGATTGGACTCGGAAGATTGTTTATTATATTCTGTTCCAATGATTTGTAATTTAAGAACTGACTTCAGGGAATGTGTCTATTAAAATGATTCATGTAACATTTTACTCAGATTATGCATACACAGTGGGAGAGGTCTGTTGCAGTTGTACTTACTGTACAATAAGATATCAAAAGTGAGATCAATACAAAGGTCCACCAACTTACTGCAGCTGTGCTCTATGCTACAACATTATTCTTAATTTCACCTCCTTGCTAAATTACTTCATGCCATTTAAATTTTCTAGTGCCATTCAGCAATTCTAAAGCTTTTTACCTACCCCCTCTTTCTTCTAACAGCACTAGGAGGGGAAATTAAATTTGCATCTCCATGCGAAGTAGATTGAAATAATGCATCTTTATCGTCCGAGGTATTGAGAGATTTACTCCCAATTTGCCTTACTACTCAAGCAGGTTTGCAAACTGTGCAAAATTTCTTAAGATATGTACCTCTTTCCCAATACCCTAATGGCAATATTTTAATACAATTTTATATTACTTTATAATATTTCAGAGCTACAAATAAGCTCTAACAATTACATATTTACAAAGACTGCATCTCCCCTCCCATTTTCTTTTTTGCAATTCAGCATTCATATAAAGTCCTTCTAATTCTCACTGTATATTTTTTGCAAACAGAAAAGGCAATGTATACGCTATATGTGTGTATATATATATATATATATACAGTATATATATATACATACATACACATATATAATGCATAGAGCTCTTTTAATTATGGTTGGTATAAAGGTTATTTCATATTTATATATACTATAAACAAGAACATGCAAACATAAAAATGCACAATTAATGTAAGATGTCAGCATATCTTTGAAAGTATCTTTAAATTACATTTTGCTGTACACATTAACTTTAACCAAGTTGGAGAATGAAAATGGTTAAGTCTAACCCTAATTTAAAGGCCTCTGAAATGCAACAAAAAAACAATTTTTTATTAAAGTCTAACTTTTTCTTTCATATATACAATATTTATTTATTAAGCTGCATAACACATGTTAATTTAAAAAAGAATCAAAATAAAATATATCACTCATTCACTTTATTTGACAAGGATCCAATATTTTGCTAAAAAACAAAATACAGTTTGTTGTGCATTGTTTATACTTACATAACAATTTTTGCTTCAACTGTTTATCATTGTATTGGTATTCTTATTTATCTGTTCAATTAAACACAACATGGCTTTCAAATTAAAAAATGAATTAGGTAATAATCCAAACTTACTCCTGGGGTGGTAAATGAGAATATATTGAAACAAGTTTTGAAAATAAATAAATGTAAAAAAGCACAGAATTTTCTATTGTCACTGAAAAAAATACTAAACATTTTTTTATGAGTAACTGGCCTTCCCATTCTGGGTTGGTTTCTGGCTTGAACCCTCATCAAGCAGGTTCATAAAATACAGAGATAAAGACTTCAACATATTAGACAGACAGACAGACAGCTTGCAAATAAAACGTTAACAAAATGAAAAACAAAAAACAAATCAAGCTTAAAATACTTTATCCAAATTTCTACTTTTTTGCTTTAAAGAAAAACTACACTACAGGCTCATGTAGGCTTTGAAAAAAAAACTCAGACTGGCTTTACTCTAGAGAAAGCAGGGAAAACGTCATAAAATTAATGTAAATAATATTTTTAAAGACTAAGAATTAAATATACTAATCTGGGCTTTATCAAAAGCTCACTAATAACATTAAAGTCAAAGAAGACATACAATTCTAAAGGCAATTACTATATCTGGCAACTGTTGATAATTCACTGAAGACACTCAATTGGTTTATATGACCTTCGGAATTTCATTCCTCTGTTTCAGTATAGAAGGTCTCAGATGTAGACGCAGGCAGGTGTTAAAATCACAGAAAAAAAAATCTATATATTAATCTTTTTTTTTGGTGAAAAACACCACCTCATTTCCTACTTGAACGGTTTCCTCAATTTAACGCCAATCTTTGGAGCTAATGTCACACCATCTGATCACTCCTGCCTCTACAATCTAATAGTGTATTATTTACATTTTCGAGAAAACCTTTAGAAAAGATCAAAATGTCACCTGAATTTCTTTTTTTGCCTTAAATAATTGATACGAGATTTTGGGTTTGTGGTTCTGATTGGAATTCTCTTTTGTAGTAAAGGTTGAAAAATAGATCTTGGAGGCATGCCAATAGTGTTTGGGGTAGAGACACCAAACAGTTTCTGTTAAATGAGGACAAGATATACTGTAGGAGAAAAAAGTAAAAAATAATAGTAATAATAATAATAATAATCATAATGTTAGTTACAGAATGTAAATAAAAATATAATTTTAACCTATTCAAACCATTGTTGGTTTTAGGATAATTGAGCAAAAGACAAAATAAAATCAATACTCAGGATAGAAATGTGTACTGTATAATCGTTGCCCTTTGGGTATAGTATTTGGATAGCGCTTAGAACATATTACTTAAACAGCTTACATTACTTTACAGGTATCATATGCAGTACTGAATGTATTCCTATTGTACACAAGCACTTTTCTTAATTCTAGTTTCTCTGTTGTCTGCAAGTATTTATTTAAGTTGCCTTTAAATAAATACCAGAATGCTTAATAACATCATTATAAGTATTCCAATAGTACATATTTTCAAGCAAAATAGAAATAATTCAAAAATTAGCCAAAGTTCTTTACTGTTGCCACAACAGATAAGGCAAGAACAAGTTGTAAAAATCCATTTCCAGAAGCTGTCATTAAATCACTGTGTGGAGGGTGGGGTTTCTAAACTCATTACCCAAAAGTAAAACCATCAACTGCATTCCAAAAGTTAGGTAAAAACAACACAGATGGTCCGAGTGATCCCCAAAATAACTGATAGTAAAGAAAAGAAACAGAACTAAATGATCTTTAAAGATTTCAGAGAGTTACTAGGGATGCTCTCAAGTGTCACCTAGTGGCTAGGCATGGAAAAGGCAGTCAGTTTCAGCCAGGTTGTCCATTTTCATAACTAATTTATTAGCTACCTTAAACTGAAACCCCTTTGTTCCAGCCTGTCATTAAAAGAGAAACAATGTGTACTTCATCAAAGAATAATGCTCTGTCCCTTCAAATCATTTTGCTGCATCATTAGTGAATAACCATGCATCATATAGTATGTATGTCTAAAGCTGAAGTGCAACAAATGAGTCATTTAAATTATTGGATAACTGATTTAACTTCCTGTTTATTGTATGTTGGCATAAAACATAAATAAAGTCACTTTATAATAAGACATGTCTTTTTTGTTCTATTTGTTTCACTAAATCAAATTTCATGCAAATGATACACTTAAGGTGATAAATTAATTATTTATTAAAATAACTGACATACTAGTGCTAAATATTCCTATTCCATTTTCTTAATCTGTTTTTCCACTACAAGGTCACATAGTAAAAACAACAATCTGAGAAGCACAGAGCACAGGCTACGAGTCATCCTTTGACAGCATGTCAGTCCATCACAGGCCACATTCTCTCTCACATCTAGTCTCTTTTTTCACCACAGACTATGCTGGGATACTCTGTCATGCTAACTTGCATGTCTAAAGGATACATGAAAAACAAAATACAAATATTTAGTGCTGTGTGCATAGAAATGCAGTGTCTTCACAAGCAAGTAAACACTTACTGCTCAGGTACTATAGCTTGCTTTAAAAATAATCTTCCTGCATGGACTTTCTATGATGCCAGCTGCAGTGTATACATCTCTTGGGAAATTAAATGCTTAGAGTTTTTCTTTTCAAAGTAAAGTTGTGAGAATGCTTTCTGCACAAGAAGTAACTGCTATAGGTACATGCTCAGATTTTGACTTTGCCATACATTTATGCAGTCATAAGTTTTACTTCATAGGTCTCAGTATACTCCATTATTTTAATGAAGCAGGACTGTTATTGTTGCCTGTCTACCAGAATCATTTAGGTGCCCATCTCCTGGTATGGCTATCAATATGCCTGTGTGCAGTCCAGTCTTATGCAGGGTGTGATGTTGTGTGTTAGAAGCTTTCATTAAAAATTAACAGTATTGACAAAAACATTAATCAACTCAGAAGGTAGCATTCAAATCCAACTGTTTAAACTTGCTCATTTATAACTGGATAAAAATTGCTCACCACCATATTTAAATCATGTCTTTTGAAAGTTGCCTGGTGAAGTATTTCATACACAGGCTTATATTTAATTAAACACAGTGACTGGCCTAAAAGTTTATACTGTTAACGAGCTTGTATATGACACATAAAAATTTTGTTCTATTCAGAAAAATTACTAAGTTCTCAGGCTATTTCATGTTTAGTTGTGTTTCTGAATTATACGGATCAAACAAAACTATGAATTAATAAACATACCCTGAAGAAGTATTCAGCTTACAAACGCAGATTTTTCTGAATATAAAATGGACACAAGTTTTTACCTCATGAAGTACAAAAGAAAACAGTTAAAAATATTAAAAAAAAAAAAAGCAAACCAGATTTACAAACTACTAATTACATTTGAACTTGCACAATAATCTCCATAGATATAAAATTCAGCGTTTGTCTGTCTGTCTGTCTGTCCACTTTTCACGAGAGAACTACTTCACGAATTTAGATCAGGTTTTTTCTACAATTTGCTTGAACATTCCATTTGATTTTGCGACTTCTCTCATTGTGCTATGTATCATAGTTAACTTGCAGTACAGATTTATTTGCACGAATCCAAGAGACAAGCAGGGG
Organism: Polypterus senegalus; assembly: GCF_016835505.1. Classification (NCBI taxonomy): domain Eukaryota; kingdom Metazoa; phylum Chordata; class Cladistia; order Polypteriformes; family Polypteridae; genus Polypterus; species Polypterus senegalus. The sequence goes on from NC_053162.1 coordinate 83,780,339, forward strand.
GCCGAGGGCCAGGGCTCTCCTCACATAAGCGGCAGCTTTAGGATCTACCTTACCTCTGCTTAGCTAGTGAACGAGAGAACTGCTTAATGGATTTAAATTGGGTTTTTTCCTAGAATTTGCTTGAACATTCCGGTTGATTTTTGTTACTTCTCTCATCGCGCTAAGAAACACAGTTCGCTTACAAGAGCGAAATACTCATGCTAATCCGAGATAGAGGCTGCGGGCAGAGGGGTGGAGGATGCGAGACGTCAGGAGTGGGGAGCCGGGCAGGGCCCTCTTCAATGTCCTGTTTCCCTACTTAGTGGGCGGAGCTGTGGGGGATGGCTAGTATATATATAAATTAACACAAAAAATTGCAGCACTTACTGATGGGCTCCTCTTATTGGGAAATGGCACACCTGCCTTTTATCTATGAAAATAAATTCCACCCTCTCTCATTTTATAAGAGTACACAAAATATTGAGAGTCTTTATAAAAGGCTTTGAGATTGATTCGAAAAAAACTTTCTTTTTCATATTCTTTTATTTAGAAACAAAAATTTTAACACCACAAAATTTAACAAATACATTAGTATACAATATCTAATACAATATCCATCTCTAAAAACAATTAATGAAAATTAGCATTCAGCCTCCACCAACAAGAGAGCTATATAAGTAGAAGTAAAATTGAAAGTTTCAGCATGGGTCGAGCTTATTTACTTCAGAATTACATTATTAAGTTCTTGCCAAGTTTTTTCCAATTTGAGATAATTTACTGTATGGCATTGCTTTCCAAATGAGTTAGAAAGGATCAATTGGGATTCCTCCCAGTTGAACCAAATAAGTCTTTGTTCAAGTAGTGAGGTATAGGATATTATAACTTATTTTTCATAATACATTTTAACCCCATATGGCATTAACTAGAAATATTGCCGTTTAGGCATTAGGGGTGATTTTAAATCCAAGGCTATCTGGAAGAGAGAAAAACATTTTTGTCCAAAATGGCTTAAATATAGGATATATAATCCCTAAAACATGTGGACTAGCTCTGTAGAAGCTTTATGATCATTCCCAGATTAGATTTTGCCCTGAACACATTTTAGACAATTTTAGGAAAGATATGTAATTAACAAATAACTTTTAGTGAAATGTGTGTGCTTGGCACTTACTTAGCAAGAGCGTATTTTTGAACTACAGAATGTCATTCCTTTTCTAAAATTTTAATTGAAAGATCCCATTTCCATCACTCCCATAAGACCATTTAGGGATAAATTCCTTGACTTGTTTTGATATAATATGGAGAAACTGCCTGAATGTTTGCCCAGACTAATGGGTATCATCTCAGGGATATATAAGGGTGAAAGATGAGGGGAGTTTTTCAGGTTAATTTTGTTGAGGTTTCTCATTTGAATATAGGAGAAAAAGTATATTTATGGAAGATTACAGTTTGAATTTAACAGCAAAAGATGCAAATACAATGTCAATATATAGGTCAATAAATAACATTTTAAGCAAGTCAGAGATAAAGGATAAGTTTATAGAAAATCACAAGCCAGTGAAAAGGTCGAAAACTATTTCAAAGACACTGAACATTCCTGGAACTCAGTGCAGAAAAATATGAAACTGCTACTACTACAACACATCTCACTGGATCTTCAATGTTCAAGTGCAAGACTATGAAGACACTTCAAACTTTAAGGACCCAGGCATACAATTTTTCATGAAGGCTGAGAATTGTGATTCTTTGGTAAATCATACAAATATGGGGAAACCAGCAAAGTTTCCCATACATAAGGCACATACCCTTGCAAACCCCTTGACTCTGTAACTATAGGGTTTTGCAGTGCCCTCCACTGATCTAACCCAATCTATGGTCTTAGCACTGGTGTCTATGAGGAGGGCATATAAACTATAGCCCCGTTTTGATCATTCTGCCTCTCTAAAACAATTCCCACTATTCCTGAGAATTGACAAGGTGATGTTTCATCTTCCCCTTCCTATGTCATTGAACAGATTGCCAGAAGCAATATGAGACCATGTGAAGCTGTAGGTTTACAGTTGTTCATATGGAAAAAGACATGCAGTTTATGATTGTTATAATAGCTTTATTAACTTTACTATCTCAAAAGAATGTCACAATGGCCCAGTGCACTTAGGTACAATCTTGTAAGCGCTCAAATCACCTAAAAGATATATATGTTTCACTTAATCACAACTGTAAACTTACTTTTACCCAACCCTGTATGCATGTATATATCTTTATATTATTTGTCAGGTACCATACCACATATCTATGTAACTGCTTCTCGCAACTAAGAGGACGTGGCGGATGTTTGCCAACTGGCCGACCTACCACAAGCGTCACCTGGTAGGTAACCACCCAAAGAATCAGATTGCAAATCAGATCTATGAATGTAATACTCTGATCTTCACTCTGTCAAATAAGCAAACCAGCCGCCGTAGCATAACATCAGAGGGTTTGCCTTAGGCACGAACATCTGAGGTTTAATCCCAGTAAGGGGAAGCAAAGGTGCATACACCTGATAAGCCCCAATTAGGGAGAAACATGTCTCATGTACTCTTTGTACTATTTGGTAGGTAATGTGTCATATATATATATCTATGAAATGCTTCTCACGACTTAGAGGACATGGTGGATGCTTGCTTTGCCCAGCCAGAAGCCATAATGGATGGATCGAGTGGATAAAGATGCATCCTGGCCAGGAATGTTCCAAGCTCTCATTTCAGTGTTGAAGATAGAATAATGGATGGGTTGGGAAAGAATGTGCATCAGAGATGGATCATCCCCCAATACAATAGGTGGCAGTATGCATATGGTGTGATTGTTTGGACTTAGGGCTGCATGGGACCTGGACTTTGAAAAAGCAGCCCTGTTGGAGTCTTTGCGTGCCACCAGAGGACGCTGCCGGGACAACACCTCCTTGTATTGTGGAGCTTCAACCATTCAATGCTGTATCATCAGAAGTACTCCCTGGTCCAGAACAAAAAGGAGCTCAAAGTATACCTTACTTAGTATATCCCTGAGAAGTACAAAGAAAAATAAAAAGTTAGATATGAACTACAAATAATTTTATCTCATTTTAATTTTGTTCTCTGAGAAGAACTAGCCAATTATCATTAACATTTACTAACAGTAAAAATTCCAGTTCTAAAATGTGCTCAATAAAAATGATTTAAATGTTACATGGCAAACAAGGACCAAATTCTTCAGCCTCAAAAAAATGTACATATAACATTTAAGAAAATACACATTCACTTGCCCATTTTCTGGCTTCAGCTTTTTCAGGTAGTCTAAACTAATGGTAACACATAGCTGGGATGAGTCTCCTTTAAGGAACCCCAGACTTACACAAGCATTTCTCAAATCACAAATAACTACGAACCTGGCACCTTTATACTATGGGAAGAAACTCCTTATAAACATTCAGAATAAGCACACTCCATACAGAAAGCATTCTAGCTGGGAAACACAGATGAAAATTACATCACATATTAAGCCATATTTAAAAGCATACAGTATTACCATATATGCTACATTGTAATTTTCATATTATATTTTCTCATGAGAAAATTCACATCAGCCATATAATGGCAGTGTAGATTTAAAATATACTTAACTGAGGATGGTACAAAAGTTTATACATTCTGAATTAATCCAAAACACTCTTATATTCTTAATTCAGCTCACTGCTATGATGGCACTGCATATCTTACAACAAAGACACAAAGAATCAAATTTAAGATATCAATACAGAGTGAATTCTGAAACCCTCACAATTGTTTTTGTGCATAAACCATTTAATGTTAAAAATGAGAGAGATGACTTGAAGAAGCAAATGTGTACAAAACTAAAAATCTATTTTCCAAACACTAATGTTTTAGCTTGAACTGAGACAGTTACAGGGTTTTGGCATTTGATGCAATTAATTAAAGATTGTGTACTGTAGGATCTACTATGACTGCTGCTAATAACTTTAATATATAAAATCTCACGTCCCCAACAAGCCAATATTCACATATGAATATCTGGTTTGAAATGTGTAAAAAAAAAAAACACCTATGAAAACAGCTGTTACTTCTAATCCAAAGGCCAAAAGGGCCAATTCAGAGAAATTGGTAACAGATTCTGAAGGAAATGAAAACCATTTGTGACTACCTTAGTATTGCAAACTAGCGCTCAACATAGCGTTTTTTCAGTAAAGCCTTAAACTATTAATAACTACCTGACAGCAAGATCCTAATTTGCTGTGCAGAAAATAAAAATAGTACCTTTCTGAAATGTATACCAGGCGACGGCTCAGAAATTGGAATGCAGTACTAGAATGCAATGATATATTAATAATAAAAAGTCACATCATTGAGAGGAGTTTTGAAAGAAAGGAAAAAAAAAAAAAAAAACAGCTAGTGACAAAAGGGCCTTACAGCAATCTGAGGGAAGGAGAAATAAATTAATCAAGCTGCCAAATGAAGAAGACCGGGGGTTGACCTCTTTCTGATCTCATTACTTCTCCATTACCCTTTTTGAAAAACATCCTCTTAGTAAGATCGCTAATTGAGGATTATGAGTTTTTTTTGTACAAGGGGTGGAGGGGGGGTGCATCACACATCTCCATCACTGTTAGAACTTTGATTTAGCCACATTCATCATTCTAATAACTCACTTTTGAAACCTTTTTTGATGCAAAGAGGCACTAATGGATTATCATGAGTTTAAAGGTAATTTTTCGTCTATTTAATTGTGCTCATTAAACAGAGAATTTGTACAACTGTTGAAGATCTTTACTCCACTTACAGTACTGTACATAATTGAAACAAAGCAATAACTAACTGTATTGGTTTATAATCCAAAAATAAAACATGCATAGCCAGTACCAGAGTTCATTTGTCTGAGTGCTCAAGGGGTGTTCACTGTGTCATTGTCTACTAGACCATGGGAAGCAGCCAATTGAAGAAGTGTCTCTTGAAAAAACAAACTGTCGACTTTGAAAGATACCTATATTTCAGCTCAAGCTGCACTAATCTTATCTTCAAAAACTAAACATATGTCCCCTCAACAGCAGAACAGCTAATACTAATGGTAATTAAATGCTAAAAATCTGTTATAGATCGTTTGAAGTTAAAGTCATTAAGGAAATGTCTATTTACTTTAGCCATGTTTCTGTGAAACAGTTTAATTAATTTTTTCTTGTGTAGCACCTATTATTTGCAGATTGCTATTAATTTGTGCTAATGCAGTTAATAAGTTATTCAATAAATACACTTTCATTGTTTTAAATATTTAAGTAGTATATTTAAAGCAAAGTTTTATGGTGCTTTTTAAAGTATGTTTTGTGATTGTTCCTTATGATATAAATACTGATTTAAAGTAATTTATTATCCATTCTAAGATTTTTAAATTTGCATATCACAGAAATCATTAGTAATAGTTAATCAGAAATATTCCATTCCACACAATGAAAATGTATTCTGTTTAAAGCAGCATATCAGTAGTGCTATGATAAAACTACACATTAAAGAGACATCGTTAACATAAGAATGACAAAAAACATAGTACACACCCAACACATAACTAAAAAGACTTTTTCAGAACATATTTAATTTCAGCCAAAACACAGTAAAAACTACTCAAATGACAAGCTTTCAATCACTAATGATATCAATTTTAGGACACCATGTAAATGTCAATATGTAGAATACCAGCAATCGAAGAAACACTGGAGCTACCATTAGTAAGGGCACTATGCTTTTCTCAGTACTAAAATAAACTATTGCTGATGTGATCCCAAAATGGATAATCAGTTTCGAAGATGAATCAATCAATGGATGGATCGACAACTGCCTTCATCACTGACTGTTAAAAGAGACATTTAAAAGATGGAATACACCTGCGTTTTAGAAACTGAGGGTAATATACTGCTAGTCAGAATCAAAAAAGGATGTTTCTCTAATGTTAAATCTAATCATTGCCTTTGTGTCCTGACAAATAATAATGCAAATGTAAAGTGTAATAAACACAAAATTATAACCAAAAAATGAATTACTTGTGTTGGATTTACTAGCAGTAATTAACTCTTATGCCTTTCTGTGTAATTTATTGTGATGTAATAATTAAGAGCATAATATATTTATTATTTATATATAGTATAATATATTTAAAGTGTACTAAACTATTTATGCAATCAAAATGTTTCAAAATCATTGACAGTAAATGTAATGTAAAAGCACAGTGGTAAAATAAAGGACCACTAAAAAATAAACATTGAAAACCAAAAATAATGAATATACTTTTTGAGATTCATCCAGAAAATGCAGCAGTGAAAAACATTTGAAGTAACTGCTGATTTCTGTTTCCTAAAGCAGTATGAAAAATTATTATAATTAAAAATCTTTGCTCCCTGGAGCAAATTTAAGCTACAGACTGTAACGACAAGGTAAAGCAAGTTGATGTCAACTGCTCTCATTATAGGTTTTGATAAATGGAGTTATGGCAAATAAAGAGTTAAAAGCACAATGTAATAAATCTTTGAAGTGCTGAACCACAAAAAGGTTGGAGTTCAAAACATCATGGGCTATCAAAGGAACGGCACTTGACAAGGAATAAATAATAAGTTGTAAACAAATTGTGCTGTTGCTTTAATTCAAGCAGCTTAATCAGATTGGTCATAAAAAGGACTTTCTGAAAAATTATAATCTAACATAGTCCAGTGGGCAAAGCAAAAAAAAAAAAAACTTTTACCCATTTTTGAAAGAGAAAAATATCATTTTATTTAATAATGAATACGTTCCATTTGTTTTTCAATTAAACATTTATACATATATTTTCATACTTTATATTTATATATTTACAGTCTGTGAGTTATGAGTGTTTTAACTTTGACTTAAAAATCAACTTATTTTTGATTTGGCCTTAGTCACTTTCAAATAAGAAAATAGACTGCCATCTATTAACTTCAATTAGTTGGGGTTGCTAAATTGGCCGTAGTGCGTGCTTGTGTGTTTTCACCCTGTGATGGACTAGTGTCCCACCCAGTGATTGATTCAATGTTTGCTGGGACAGGTTCCACTTTCCTCTTAATGAGTAGGTTTGGAGGATGGATGGATGTATAGACAGTGAAATGTTGTAGCATAAAATGCACTTAAATAAAGAATCCATTACAAACCACTACAGTTGTAGTAAAATAAGCTGTCCTCAATGACATTAATAGACCACCAGTAACCAAAAGAGGGATTTTTAAATCTGGATTCTGACTTTGATTATTTAAAGCAAAATAAAATCACTAATCTAATGACCATACAAATATGATAGGAATACACAAACCCAAAATTTTAGTACAATACACTATATATATAATGTTCTGAAAAATGTTTCAATTAAACTCTTCCTTTTAAAACTATATTTTCTCCCTCAATTTTGTTTTGTGTACCTGCTATTTTTAGGCTCATATAATTTCAGAAAAAATGGTTAACAAATGCTTAATAAAAAAGTTAAAAATTTGATTGCATGAAGTACATTGAATAGCAGAAAACAACACACATTTTTCTCATTAAAGCACAGGTATAAATGCTGTAAACCATGAAATTACCTCCGAACCCTCATTTCAAAATAACCTGGTTTGCAAACAAATGATCCATGCAAAGCAGTAAAATGTAGATTATTAAAATAATAGGAGGGATTTAAATTTGCATTCAGATGTTCAAAAACTGCTCAAAATCCAGGTCACAATTAGACAACCTGCATGTGCTGCAACTTTAACTGCAGTTTGCTTTTTTAATGAGTTTATCATTTCAATTATTATATATATACTGTATGCTGCACTATATGTGCTCATGGTGCTTTACTGTATATATATATATATATATATATATATATATATATATATATATATATATATATATATATATATATATATATATATATAAAAGGCACGTTCACTATGGCAAAATAATAATAATACAAATCCATCATTTTAATTTCCTGTTTTTATTACTTATTAAATAGCTGTTCATTATTAGCACTGACACCTGTACCTAATCTGTATGTATATGACCTTATTCAATCATAAAAAACAAAAAAAAAACACAACTTTCATAGCATCCTTCTATATGAAAAGCAGCATTTACTATCTGCATCTTGATTTTGAAGGCTTACAACATTTTATATCTATAAACTCTCAGTTTGCTAAAGCAGAAATCTGAAAATAGACGATTTTTAAAAATGTAAATATTTAAAATCTACAAATTTTACTGAGGACTATTTGAAATTATACTAAATCTTCACGACAAATAAAAAAAGGTAATTACACATTTTTCCCCAGATGAGATTTTCTCATTTTCTTTTACAATAAAAAGGCTGGAGCAGTACATGGGATGTTTATTCTGTAGGTTGTCCATTCAAAGCTTTTATCTCTGTTCTTCACAACTTTCAAGTTTTTTTTTACATATAAGGTGTTGGCGCAAATACTATTACTCATAACAAAATTTATGAATTTTAAAACTAGCTTATTCTGCATCTTGTTCATATACTCTAAGGATTTTAATGTAGAAGTTATGCAACTTTCACCTAAAATCATATTTAGAATAGTAAAAAAATTCAGTTTATTTTATATCTAGATATGTTATTAATCTAGTGGATTGACAATGTTACCTTACATTATTAAATACGTCATTTCTTTATTTATTGCATTTCCAAAGCAATCGATATACACGCATCACATAATACTGCTTGCTGTTACTTCAAAGAAACAACTTGCTTTACAAATATAAAAGAGCAAATATGAAAAAGTGATATGTGTGTGTATGTGTATGTACCTGCATATGTGTTGCTTAAAGTATATCAAAGGATTAATTTTATAAAGGAACTTTCAAATATACAGGTGCAGTTTGGTACAGTTATATCTGTATACACTGTATATTTAACATTTGACAGCTGCTTTCTCAGAGTCAGAAACCAGAAGTGTTAAACTTACAAGCTACATTATTATTTGAAGTCCAGTAGCTTAGGTAAATGGCTATATTCCATGTTATGTCAGAGTCCTAAACTGTGCAGAGTAAAACAAAAAAATCTTGTATTTACAAATTAGCTGTTTGAAAATACACAAACTAAATGTTTCTGCTTCGGTTGATTTTAATTCCTGCTAAAACAACATTCATGTACTCCAAAAACAAATTATATATAAATTCCAATGAAAGCAAATACACTCACACAGGAACACACAAAACACTCAAATGGACACAAAAACGCAAAATAATAACTGTCTTCCTTTTGAGATTGTCCATCTATCCAAATGGAGAAAAATGATCTGGATCAATGTTAAGTGTTGCATTACTTTTGAGTTATGGGGTTAATTTACAATTCAAAGTGCTGCTTTGGAGAGCTGACCACCTTCTTACTGCCTCCATAAAAAGTGTCCCATATTGGCCAATCATATAGATTTACTGAGCAGCTCCGCCACTCAACCATTTACACTTGGAGACAGACTATATCTGCAATCGTATGCTAAAATGTAGTAAAGAGCTTGGAAAGCACTGCAGTGTGTTTACAAGAATATACAAGGTCCTCAGTTTGATAGGTAAATATAATTAGCCCAAACCCACAGCTGGCAGTATCATACTAATAATATTGGGTCTTTCTGAACACCTCTGTGCATGGAATGGCAGCACACACTTCTGTTAAAGTTGCTGTAGAGTCTTTATATATTGTTTTCTGCATGTGCATATGTGTGACAGACAGACATCATCAGTTACATTTACATTACAAAATGTTTTTACTCACTGACAAAAATGTAGGCACTGTCTGTATAACTGATATCAAAATATCATATGTGTTTCTCAAAGCGGTATATGCACAAGCAATTGTGAAGAGTGTTTAGATTGTATATAAACAAGGCAAAAAGATCTATTGCACATGCTGCCATAAGATTAACAAAACAATTAATTTAAATTAGGTTTACCCCTAAAACATGTACAAGTGTTTAAAACTGTCAGGAGTGAAAAAGATTACATTTTCAGCTTCGGAATGGCACTAAGTATTACCGTTGTCCAGTTTAATTAAAACACTGCAGGTCATTAGTTATTCACGTCCTGAGTTTGATTTAATCATTGCTACAATGTCAGGATGAACCTTGCTTGCATTTTCTTCACTGCTCAGTATAAGGCTAGCCCGACTTGATAACAAATGTATGTGTCCATTATCACCTACAATTGTACAAAATTATCAAGCAGTAGTACCTTTTAAAAAAAGTTTAGTTAGAAAACAATTCCAATATTCTGAGAAAGTGCATACAACATTCTCATTTCCAATTTATTCTGATAGACAGCATGCAAATCCAAATTAAATGTTTGTCATGTTAAAGTTTCAGATCATAAGGTTAAAAAAATTGTATACATTTTCAAAAGTGAAGGAAAGCTCTGAGTACTATATTTATTTCTTTATTTTTTTACTTGCCTGTACTTTACCAGCTCAGCAAGAGTTCCATGAGAAGCTGTATGCACTTTTCAGCCCAGCTCCTTCAATCTACTCTCCACCAGCTGCTGAGTCTTCATGGTCAAGTGAGAAATTTGTGCGAAAAGCATTCACTTCCTGCTGTGTTTTAGTTTTTGATGATAACATTCAACAGCATCAAATGATGTCCAATCCAAGAATATTTATTTATTTATGTTAATGATGTAAACAGGTTAAATATATTCAAAAGTAGCACTTACTGTAAGGTCCACCAATCTGAAAACTGTCTAGAAAAACTAGTGTGATTTTAAAATAAAACACTGTTATGCATTTACACATTGTACTTCTTTTGTATATTTGATTTAACAATGCTCTTACACACCCATCCTTCAGGACAGAATAAATTTAAAGATTATTGGGAAAACCATACTCATCTGTAAAATGATCAAGTTAATATAATGTCAGCAATGTTCAACACTCATTCTTTACTTTGTAATTAAATCTACATCTCCCAGCATAAGTACCAAGCACATTGCTTACAAAATAGGTTGATTATTTGACATATTGCCTAAGACATTTTTAAATATACTGAAGGGCACAGAAGATGGTTTAATCACATTTTTCTATCTTTCTATAAGTTGAGATGAATTTTTGAATTTTTATATGAGATATATTATAGATGGATTACTGGGAGACCTTTTTCACTATTTAATTTTAAAAATCACTGCAGACCAAACATCCATCCATTTTAACAATCTGAGTTAGCCACTCCAAGTTAAAGTCACCTGCATCTGTTAGAAAAACAATCAAATACAGGCACACACAAAGAGTTTAGCAAAACAAGAAAAGCTGGCATAGAGGCCTATTCACTGTCTGTATTTTAGTTCTCACTTTCTTCATTGGTTTTAATTACAACTTCCATAAAAAAGGCCTCTCAAGTCAATTGTGATACTTTATGTGATATACTAAAACTATAGCTACTATTATATTGGCCAAGTATGAGTGACAGTGCTTTACTATGGAGTGGCAATCCATCAAGGGTGGTTCCCCATCTTGCACCTAAGGCTGTTGGCATAAGCCCCATGCACCATACTGTCAACTGGATCAAGAGAGTACAATGATGAATGGAAAGAGAAATAATATATTAAGAATATATTAAGACTGTGAGAGGGGAACACATGACTATGAAGCAACAATACTGCTCACTTCTTTATCGTACTATCCCCATTAACCTTCCCAATTCACTAAGTAATATTACAAAAGAAGAAGAACATTTAAAGGGGGAAGGAATCAATTTAACAATATGAAAGAGCTCTTTAAATGTGGAATTACCTAATCATTACTTAATGCAGTATCTCATCTAGGGATAAAGCTGCTATGTGGTAATATTCACAACAATTTAATGACATTCTTTAGTTAAGAGACATATTGCAAATTGCAAAAGTATAGATCAACTGCAGTGACTGAAAAAAGACAAAAAAATCTAACTAAATTAAATTCTGCACTGAAGCTTCAAATACTGCTATCGATGTCTTACATATGGCTGAAAACCAAATAGCTGATTTTCTGTCATTTCTAGGGTCCTAGAAGAGTATTAACCTTTACTATAACTTTGCAAAGTTCAGGATCAGGCACAATAAAACAGAATAAATACATTTCAGTATAGTGATAGATAAATTCAATGTGACCTCTGTCAAATGGGAATTGGCTACTGCAAATGCAATAGACTAAGAAGCAAACTACAGAAACTACAGTATATACTATAACAGGAGTTAAGTAGTGAACAAGTTGTTTTAAGGAATGCAGTGATAGCAACACTCTGCATCTAAAAAGACAGACTGTAGCATCCTAGGCTCCGGTACATGCTCCTTTACTTCAGCATGAAGAGCTGCACTATTCATCCACTTCACAGATAGGCTGCTCCGTGCATGTGTGTGGGTTTTACCTCTGGATAGAGCCACTCCATGAGAACAGCAAGTTACTCTTATTACATTATCTTTACATTAATGATGGTTTGGTACATAGAAATGTGAATAAATAAATATGGAATAGAGCAAACAAGTTTTTTAGCATTCAAACGGAAGGTATAAATTTAATAACAATCAGAAAGATAATTACAATGATCTACAAATGCCTGAAGATTCAATTTAGGAGTTACAAATAGGTCCAAAACAAAAAACAATAAACATAAATTGAGGAAAATCTGAGTTTTTCCACAAAGATTCCATTATAGCCATGTTGAATGATTTGAGTCCACGATAGACAAATGCCTACCGAGAAACATAAGCATGATGATTATGCTGAATGTGAATTTGTGTTAATGCACTCCATGCACAATACATTTTACTATGTGATTTATTAATTATATAAGTTTAAAATGGAGAAAAAATACTTAATATAATGGGTATTACACAGAAGTATATGCTTTTTCTACAACAGTATTAAAACATTGCTGGAAGTTTTTGTTTTACCTCATTTAATGAAACAAATTGGGGGGAAATCGTTATAAAAATACAATTTCTGGTATTGTGATCGAATATTTGCTGAAAAATAGTCTCCAAAACATTAATCAAACTCTTCACCTACTGGGCAGCCATATGGTATAACAGCATGTGAAATGCGCAAACTTGCTGATGTTCAGTAACTGGGTGCAATTAATTACGCTAGCCGCATTCATCTCTTAGAATTCAGCCTTGTGGTTAAAAAAAGTATTTATTGCAGCACCTTTCTCAATTCAAAACAAGGGAATCAAAATGCAGTTGATAAATGATGGTAGTAGAAGTGTTTCCACTAGCATATTTTAAAAAAATGACTGTGAAAGACTGGCAAGAGGAGTTTTTTTTTTTTTAACTCTGCTGGCAGAAGGAACAGACTGAGTAAACATAACCAGTCAATTTCACTTTTGAAATCATTAAATTCAATCAAGTGCATGTTTTAAGGAGCAAATTGCTGAAAGAACGAAACCTTACAGATACTGTATATGTTGTGAGTACATTTTCCTTATAAATAAAGACTACTGTTGAAAAAAATGACATAATATTTGTAAAGGCATATTAAAATATTCATATCTGTAGAAGCTGTTAGAACATTTGCATTTTGTTATTTTTTTAGAGTACCACAAATTGAGATTCTCATTACTGATACTTTAGTGGACATTATGACTTTACGTAAAATGAGTAACCTACCAAGAGGTAAAGCAACAACCAGTTGCTAAAGCTACAGACTCATAGCTCCAAAGACCTGAATGTACATTTTGTCATAATGCAACCCCTGTTTACGTCTTTTTTTTTTCTTGTAGCTCCAGTTTGCGATCACGTCATAGAATATTATTGGTGAACTAGGCTCAATGGCATGGCATTACAATGCAATGAAATTGACTGGCATTTTATTCAGGGTTTACACAGTAGCCACTAGCATTTGTATGATTAACCCTGCAGTAAAAAAAAGCTTTTTTTTTTTTCTTTTTAATACAATTAAAAGACAGCATTACCTTATAAAGTCTAAGTGTTAACTGAATGGTACATTTTAAATGATATTCATTTTAAATTGCTTTACTCCACAGATGCAAAAATATGTCAAAAAAGCGTCCACTCCACTTAAAAATCTTAACAATTGATTGCTTTTAAAAACGTTAACAGTACAAAAAAATTGAATCCTAAGAATTAATCAAAGGATTAAAGCTGTTATGTAGTATGATGTGTGGCTATCACTGATAATTTGTACTTCATGAATCTGATTATTCTACATTGGCCCTAGTGTGTGCTTGGTGTGTGGGTGTGTTTGTGTGTGTCCTGCGGTGGGTTGGCACCCTGCCCAGGATTGGTTCCTGCCTTGTGCCCTGTGTTGGCTGGGATTGGCTCCGGCAGACCCCCGTGACCCTATTCGGATTCAGCGGGTTAGAAAATGGATGGATGGATGGATGAATGTGATTATTTCAACTTCTCAAAAACAAAAAAGCCAATAGATTGAGTAAACATACACAGAGAAAGGTTAACTTGAAGGTTTTATCTCACTAAAAGCTGTGATTTGTTTTTCCTTTTAATTACAAAACGAATAAGTTAAAAGTTGTCTTTACTAAATGATGAGTTTCAGTGCCTAGTTATTAGTCTTGCATCTCAAAGGTGGGATGGGCGTTGCTGCTACACTTAATCTAATCAGCCTTATCTAAAAGCTTTGAAGAGGTTGGACTACATAAGCAATACTTCTCTGATTAGCTGTATTCCAGGTTTCCCTCTCTAAAGTTTTTTTTTTCCTTTTTCTAGAGTCCCCTTTACTGCCTGATCTGATTAAAAGTTTAAATAGCTAACAAAATGTTTTTTAACGGGGTGCAAATCATGAAGATCATTAATCAATATGTTCAATTTTATTTGTGATAATTCATCATGACACAATATTAATGGGTTACTTTACCCTTCAGAGGTGAGATTAATGCAAATGAGCAGTTGCAATTAACTTTACTGCTTCCCCCTTCACAGCAATGGACAGATGATTATAAATGACAAGTATATGTCAATTACAATATCCAATAAAGAGAGGCTTACAGGGCAATCTATTCACTTTTATAGCGGTTCCCTGACTGAACTGAGCTCTTCTTTACCCATGTGATGTCATAATATATTATTAGCTGTTTTCTACTCTTATTTATCTTCCTGTAATTATAATTGTTTAAAAGAAAAAAAAAGAAGGAGCTTGCTTGATGGTCTGGGGGAGCTGGATGAGAGTATTTGAAGTGAAAAGCATTAAAGAAATGAAAATAAAAACATTAACTTTCAGGATAACCAGCAGGTGCAACTATTCCCAGCTGTGGTAACTCAGAGGTTCAAATAACTGCCAAGTGAAATCAGAGTCTCCTAAGGGGCAATGGCATTACTTGATGTAGAAACCAAAAAATATCAGGAAAAGAAACAAGCAATCATGAAAACATCAGGCAGAAAAAGAAACTATGATAACCTTATGATATACAAATACATAAAGACTTTTTGCTTAAAGGAAATGTAAAATAACTGTACATGTTATATTACATTTATTAAATATTTGTGTAAGTATCAATGATTTATAGTATCTGTTTATTTAATTTATAATTGGATGGAACAAGCATATTTCTGTAAAGAATAAAACCTGTGTATATGTGAAGAACATTATAAAGTGAGATCACTAAGGCCCACAGCATGTGTCACATATGGTACAGAAGTCAGAAGCTCCAAAGGTAGTATTAGGTGGCATTAGAAGTATGTGCATTTTTAAATCACCTAGTATGCTGCATAAATGGGATAAGGTTTAGAAAATGTAAGTGTCCCCACCACAATGTTGTTTTAATAAGGTGGGCACTGCATACAGGTATATGATTTATGCGTTTTGCGTTCACTATTATCATTTTAAATAATGAAAAGATAACTGAAACATATTTTTCCAAACACAGCACATTAAAAACTCCAATCCACAATCTCAATACAGTCAATTTAAAGAACAGATTATGTAAAATATTGGCAAACAATCTCCTAGTACAGAAACATTAAAAAAATATGATGAGCGCCCTTTTACTATAAAGGCTCATTCTCCCGTGAAGTCTCAGCAACCTGGCTATGGATAGAGTATCTCTATTAAAATATAATTTCACCATGTATTGCTTGTGGCACAAAATCTGAATTCAGAACTAAAACACAAGCTTGTATTCATGTTTTAAAACTTGAATTGGATACTACAGAGGAAAATGAATTTATTATTAAATGGCATGTTTCGCTAAGCAAAGGCTCCTAGTACTTACGCAGATTTACAAATACAATCCAACAATAGTAAACTATATAATCATTCATGATTTAAACAGAAAAATGCTAATTTCTAGTAAAATAAATATGAATACATTGGTAAATATTCCCAAGTGAAAATAATTCAA
Organism: Polypterus senegalus; assembly: GCF_016835505.1. Classification (NCBI taxonomy): domain Eukaryota; kingdom Metazoa; phylum Chordata; class Cladistia; order Polypteriformes; family Polypteridae; genus Polypterus; species Polypterus senegalus. Next base: position 83,796,675 of record NC_053162.1, read on the forward strand.
AGTCAGGAAACATAAGCTCCATATCACAAAGGATATGAACAATAAGAAATAATTAAAATCTTCCCTTGTAAACCACAACTGTACAAATATATAAAAATATACTGTAATGATGTTGTGATGTGTCAGTATTCCCAAGTTGATTCTTAAAGCTCCCACGTGGCTAGATCTCCTACAATTTTTTTTATATCCTTGGAATTTTTACATGGCCTGTAACTTTCAATTGTATCATACAAAGTAATATCCATCCATTATCTAACCTGCTGTATCCTAACTACAGGGTCATGGGGGTCTGCTGGAGCCAATCCCAGCCAACACAGGGCACAAGGCAGGAAACAAACCCCGAGCAGGGCCAGCCCACCGCAGGGCACACATGCACACACACACACACACCAAGCACACACTAGGGACAATTTAGGATTGCCAAAATATGTTTTAGGTAAATAGAGCCAAAGACATTCAAAGCTTTAAGTGTTTAAATGAAGAATTTGGAAAACAGCACTAAACTTAACTAGAATTCAGTAAAGACACTTGTGAACAAGAGTGATCTGATCAAAATTCACAGGATAACCTTCCTAAATAAATCAATCAATAAATAAATAAATAAAAACATCCTAGAAAAACAATCAGGAATGACTTGCACTAACAGAATCAAGTCTGTTACTAAGCCGGGTTTCACTAAGCAATCATTCTAAGCCAAATTTCATCATTTAACAGAAGGCTGGAAGCAAAATTATTTTATTTTGATTTGCAATACTTCATTAATCCCCAAAAGGAAAGCTGCCTTTTTTTTCATGACCTTTGGAGGTTAGAGTGCTGGGTCAGCCATTGCACAGCACCCCTGGTGTTACATTACATGTTTTATGCTTTATTGTTGTTTTTATAGGGCAGCACAGTAGCGCAGTGGTAGCGCTGCTGCCTTGCAGTTAGGAGACCCAGGTTTAGAGTTGGAGTTTGCATGTTCTCTCCGTGTCTGCGTGGGTTTCCTCCCACAGTCCAAAGACATGCAGGTTAGGTGGATTGGCGATTGTAAATTGTCCCTAGTGTGTGCTTGGTGTGTTTGTGTGTGTCCTGCGGTAGGTTGGCACCCTGCCTGGGATTGGTTCCTGCCTTGTGCCCTGTGTTGGCTGGGATTGGCTCCAGCAGACCCCGAGACCCTGTGTTCGGATTCAGCAGGTTGGAAAATGGATGGATGGATGGATGTTGTTTTTATTATTTTTTAATTATTTTTCATACTTCTATATATTTTATGTAATGTTTGTAATTTCGTACTCCCTTTTTAAAAACAGCCTCCATGTGTGCTTTATAGGTGGTTCCTTCCTTGACAATACTTCTTCTGAAACCTCCTCCCTGGCAATTCATTCAGTCTGGGAAGAATTTTATTGAAGTTATCTAGGTGTATTCCATTTGTTTGCTTTTTACGGTTTTTTACTGTCTTTGGTTTCTGATTCTGGATTAGTGTATTGGGACTTGTTTTCTTCAGGATTCCCTTTTATGCAACACTTTTTTGCTCTTCCAAGCAAATTTTTTTCTCTTTGAGGTTTGTTAATAAACAACTTTCAACTGCACAGAATCTCCTATGCCTTTTGACCCCAAGACATAGCTTTCTCCCTTTTTGTACAGCATTTTGGAACATTTAATCTTATTTTTGAACTTTAATTCAGTTTTCCCATTTTTGGGCCTAATCATTATTCACAAACTGATAGTTTTTCTTCTGTAAGTAAAGACAACTTGTTATCATTCAAGCAATGCTTGAAGTAACTACATAGTGAAAGATAAGAGGTGTGACAACTTAATTCCTGGAATGAACCTGGAGGGAAAATGTGCGCTGTCTGTGTACTAGCGACTACTATCACCTTTGAAGTAATATCCTTACACAGCTATGCATTTACTTAGATGGCATTGCAATTGCTGCAGACACACCTGGAATACCCTTGAGTTTTTTTGTCACGTTGACTGAATGTCAAAAATGTTTGAAAATTAACAGCAATAAAATACTCATCATCATGACTTTTATTCTGGTTATCCAGGTGTTCTAGATATTTAAGTTATTATTTCCTAATCACCGGGTTAGTATGTCTGACATTGAAGAAGCCACTTATTTTTTTAAATGTTGTTTGCCCACTTGTCATTGTTAATTGTCATCTTTAGCAGTAACTGTTTTTAATGCGTTCACCCCTCTCCCCACCCAACAAATATTTCATAAACTCTATTTAAATTAATTTGGCAATGAACAATAATAACAAAATAAATATGTTTATTTGCACAACATGCCTGGTGTCAGCTCATGTCAACATCCATTAAAAAACGTTTCTGGCTTGTATTTATTTAATTTCTGTGTGAATACCTAGATTTCCTGTGTGAAAAATGCCAGTCAAATGATATTCTATGTAAGTCCTTGATCTTTTTGGCAAGTAGGTGACCTGAGGCAGCCCTTTAATTGGTTGCTTTCAGGTTTTTCTGGGGAATCAGCTCTTTGTGCTCCAGACACTCCCAAATTTACTGTCAGCAAATTGGTATTGTTATAGATATTTTTTTAATCTAATGTGACTGGACAATCGTCAACAAACTATTTCATGTTCACGTCCATGGTTCACAGTTCACACCTGCCATTAATGTAACTAAAGATGAGTGATCTTGACTTTAGGGAGATGGCAACCTAAAGTGGAACTTCAGAAATTAAAGAAAATTTGATAATTTCTTCTATCAAATACCCCTTCAGAAACTGTTTAGCTGAATAAAAAAAGAAAATAAAGGAACTTGAATCCGACTGACCTGAGAATTCAGCAACAGGCAAGTGATTGAGGACAAATGTACACATGGACCCTTTCCACATCTTGTTATGATGAAAGGAGTTTGCTAACTGGTTGTGGTATAAGTAATACCTTTTTTTGTTTTCCCTGTGTTGATTCAAAGTGTTGGAACTAAAGCCTTGTGGACAATGATGGGGGTATGAGACCTAAAACATCTTTCTATTTAAAGTAGCGGCAGTCATCTAGACTAGTGTTTTTCAAGCAGTGTGCTGTGGCACAGTGGCAAGCCATGAGAGCTACCCAGGTGACCTGTGGAAATAATACTGTAGCGCACCTGCTTCTGAACCTGAGAGGGACAAGCTCCTCAAGTGGTCAAGACCTGTCTGAGAAGGACAGGACTACTGGGAGATGCTGGCATAAAAGTAGCTCTGCGATCACTATGTTGCAGACGGATCTGCAAACTGCTACGAGTCCAGCTGCCTGGGAATGTGGTTACCAGCAAGTCTCTCAGGACCAGTGGATAGTGGGCATATGAGTTGTCTGTGAGGCAGAGAGGGGCAGGCAAAGGGGCGAAGCAAAGAAATTGGCCACTAAGTGCCGTTTCTGTGAACGCTGATCTAGGAGCTCCTATTTTATCCACTTCGCTGGTAGTCCCACTCCTTCGGGCAGTTGAGCAATTGTATTGGGTCTGTCTTGGAATGATTTTGGTTACAAAAAGTGTGGCACCAAAGAAAAAAGGCTGAGAAACACTGAGCTAGACAATAGCATGAGGCTAAATTGTTTTGGCAGGTTTAGTGAAATGACTCAAAGTCATTGAGTAAAGTAATTGAGAAATTTTCAGGCCTTAAGGAAAGGAGAGCAAAATTTATGTTACAGGTATCTTGATGGTAAATGCACAACAAGATTTAGGTTGGACTTGTCCTGTGGGTGTAGTACAAGACAGGTTGGGGGAGACTTATGTTTTAAGATGTGGGGGTCTGTGAATCTTACAATATGAATTTGGGCCCAGGTGAGGTAAACCTGGCAAACATGCATAAGACTGAGCAGACGTGGGCAGCAAGTGTATAATATTATTAGGTTGGAAATTACTCTGTGGGTGTGTTAAAATGATAAACTAGGATGCAAGACTTGAGAAAAATCAGAGGACTAGTGATTGTATGATGTGGATTTATGGAATACAGTTGAAATGGCCAAGGACTGTGCACTCTATTAGCAAAGGATAAATACGACTTACGCTATGGATATGTTATGGGACAGACAGAGGTTTACAGAGGTCAGGGTGTAGGCATTATAGTGTAGGTTTTGGTCAAATTGAGAACTGAGCAAGTTGGCATAGGACTGGTCAATTTAGAGGTGTAGTATAAAATTTGAGTGGCAGGTGCACTTGTTCCTTTCCACATCTATAGGATAAGTTATGGGAAGAATAAGGTGAATTTGGATGTCACAGAGTGAGGTTTTGGAGCACAGTAAAAATGGAAAAGCTTGCATTAGACTGGGCAGCATGGTGGAAAGAGTATAATACATTTTAGCCTGTCTAAACTGGACAGGCTCAGATGTGCATTGACACGATGAAAAGGACCATTACAGCATGACATGTTGAATGTCAGACAGATAGATGTGAAGGGCACTATATAACTGAAAGATGTGAAAAGCACTAAATAATACATAAGTGCTGCTTCAGTTTGACCCCCCAAAAACTGCACCCTCGTTTAAACTTTTTTTCACCAGCCGCCACTGATTTTTAAGATACAACTAAATGAGAGAACCCCACAGAAAAGTGGTGAACTAACAGAAATAAATGACAAAGAGTTTAGAACTTAAAACTATGTCAAAAATAACAGTACAGTAATTCTAAACTTCTTATGAATGTAAATCTCACAATACTGCTCTTTTCTAAATGTAAAATAAGAGAAGAAAAGGGGACATCTAAGTATACATTTTGAAACTGTCTGGAACGAAAACCTGCAGCAACAGAAGGCATTCAGGTCTAGGACTGGGAACCACTGCTCTAATCAGTCAACCAGGCAGTTTTGTTGCAATATTCATGCATAAAATATCAGACCCTCATTTTTGAGTGGAGATGACTTTTATTAAAAATCCAGGCTGCTTGAAATAAATTTACTAAAACTCTTATAAAGGCTATACAGTATTTCTATTTTTACTTCCAGTCACTAGCCAGTAATTAAGCAATTGCAGCTTATTACAAATTACTCCCCATTTATTTATTCTTAGTAATTAAGTTCCAGTATTTTCTTTTTGCTTTATTGTATATTGACAAGAATCTTTTCTTTAATGCCTTCCCTGAAAACAAGTATTCTTAGAGTCAATATGTAGCAAAAATGTAAATTCATTTAAACTCAGTGCCAAAAATCGCCAGTCAAGAAAAGGAAAGTTCCTTATACTACAGGGCTTAGATTGGATTTCATTCCACACTACAGAATCACTAATGTTGAACATTTTATTTTTATCAGCATCAAAAGACATGCTGCTTTGTACCTGCTCCTAGTCTAATTTGGTGATCTAGGTGTTAAGGGACTAGTTCTTGTCTTCATAGACTCCCATCTCAACATTCCCCAAACGCCAAGTGGTAAAAATGGTACATTTTATGGCTGCGCACTACAATAGGCACAAGGTACTTTGATTCCTAATCAAAGGTGGCCAAATAATGTAAACAAACCCAGTCAATTAAACATTTGGTTTACAATAACTAAAGGCTATGTCACATTAGATGACTTTGCCAGTGATTTTCAGTTGTTGACTTCATTTACATAACCTTAAGTCAAAAGCAGTCGTGGTGTGCTCCTGTGACTGCCAGTTGCATAATGTAATACATAAAGCAGCTCTTGCTAACTAGACCATGATTCACCCCAACAAAATCAAACAGGTTTGATTTTATCCAAGGCCCATAAGCCATAAATTGACATGATCCAGCAACTAGATCAGGCACCGCAGTCTGACATTCCCTCTAACTAGAAGCTGCATAATGTGATATCAGATTTATGGATATTGCATTTCTAATGGAATGCTCCAATTTGCATATTTAGTTACTAAATAGTTTTGACAAATCAATATATCCTTATTGAAAGCTGGAAAAGTTCATATCACTCAACATACAACATGAAAAATTATCCTTAAAAAGGACAGACAGCTTATTTGTTATGTATTGATCTGTATTTTTGTGTAATTTATGTTTTATTGTTGTTTTTGAATTATTATTTTTCATATAGGTATGAGTTTTCCATTATATTTATATTTATGTACTGTGTCTTTAAATGTGATCCCATTTCATAATCTTTGTGGGTTGGAGCCCTAGGAGGCAGGGCCACTCTGATGTCACTGCTGCCGGCTCCCCCCTCTACCTTTATCTGGAGCAGCGGTTCCCAAACTCAATCCTGAGGACCCACTGTGGCTGCAAGTTTTTGTTCCAACCAGATTCACAATCAGTGATACTAATCAATAACAACTGATCTCATTTAATTAACTGGTCTTTTTTACTCGTATCTTATTCTGCATTCAGAAAAACACAACAGTATGGGTTTTAAATTTATAAGACATTTAGAAATATTTTTATTTTTTTCTAAAACTGTAAATGCTTAACTCTCTTTTGTTGTTTTCCTATTATTTTACCCTTGTCCTGTATAGTTTGCTCTCTTCATTTAACACTAATAGTGACAATTAACAACCAGCACTGCAGATACCTGAGATGATGAAAGCAGCAACGACTTCAGTGTCAGACCTGCTAAGTAGTAAATAATCAATTAAATAACCAGAATATGTGGAAAAACAGAATGAAAATTAGGTTGCAAATACGGTTATCAACTTAAAAAAACTACATATTCCCCATATAACTGCTTATTACATTTTAATAAAAATCTACCAAACTTAGTTTGTAATTTATACATTGACTCCAAAACACAGAAACTGGGAAATAATGACTCACTTAATTAGGCTAAGAGACCAATAAAAAACGGAAGTTGGTTGGAACAAAAACCTGCAGCTACAGTGTGTCCCCAGGACCGAGTTTGGGAACCACTGATCTGAAGGCTTCAATGAGAGATCTCGCCAATGGATCATTGTGAGTTATTGTTTGGAGATTTGTAAGGATTGCTTTCGTTGGCTATTTTCTGGTCTGGATCTTTGCTTCTGACTTTGGATTTTGCTTTTAGCTCTTATATTGGACTAATTTACCTTGGATTGCCTTTGTAGGCAAATCCTTTTTCCTTTCATTTTGCTCTTTTGAGTATTTCGCTTCATTTTCTATTTTCTGCAATAAATATTTTTGTTTGCAGGACTTATGACTTTGGAAGCAGTTTTCGGCTTTTGGAAAGTACAGCTGAACAGAAATTTATTTCAGTCATGTGTCAAGTGTTAGCATCGAAAGCAGGTTACAGTCTTGATCTGCCTTTCTTGCTAGTTTACTCAGTCCCAGTTGTCTGACTGCCATTCTTGATACGATGTGTACAAAAAAAAAAAAAAGTTTAATGTTTTTGCTGCTAAAACTGATTAACATATCGCTGAATCTACACCAAAATAAAAATGCAAACTACAATCAAAAACGTTACGTCCTAAAATTGCTTCTGGTTGTCCTATACTACGTATCCACATTGTTGCTTAGGGGGGGTGCTGCAAAATTTTATTTAGCACTCACCTCTGGCCTGGTTTATTTACCTTATACTACTCTGTGACCTGAATTCACGAGATTAGCTGAACCAAGGATTTTTTTCTTTTCCACGGAGGGGTCAGCCTGCTACACAAATAAATACTTGCAGCCAAATATCTTATTACTTCCTCCTGCTTAAGGAAAGCAATTCAGTATGATAGTGACACTCATACAACGGAAAATACATTAAACAGGTGAACTGACCACAAGCAATGAAAATCACCTCTAAATATTTACAGTATATTTATCAGTGTTGTTTAAAGTACCCAACAGCCATGCTTGAGTAAACACAGAGATAACCTATCAGACAAGTGACTCAAGCCAAAGTAAAATTTGCCCATGAGAAAACTACTAAAGTAAAAGTTTTAAAGAATCTGATATTAAGTGTGCTTATGTATCAAAAGTACAACTGCTAAGTTACAGACAGTGTTTGTTCCCTAGTTTATGTTTATTTTCTTGTGTATTATTGTTTTAGAATTATTATTTTTCTTGTGTTTTTTAAATGTCATTTTTGTTGATATTGTTATATTAATGTACAGTTTGGTATCACTGTTTGATAGTGATTGCATATTTAAGTACCTGGAATATTTTCCTTGCATTTTGTGTTATGCAGCTGGGGACTATACCAGAAGTGCGAATGGAGAAACAGCTTTAGCACTTTTTTTATTGTGATCCGCAAATTCTTGTGTGGTTCTTGTGTTTTTTTATATTTCTTGGTTACAACCACTGCAAGTTTTTGGACATGTGTGGACATTTTGAAATTCTTTGAACTCTAAAAGCCTTAGCCCCATTTTTGGGCCTGGGCAAGCCTAAAGCCTGCTTGTTGAGTTTGGTGACCAGTCTGCCTAGGATGAGGTCTGCTTTTGAGGCTAGAGGGGTCCTTTAGTCTCATTTATAACACTTTGTGCTTATTTCAGCATGTATATATGCATACACTAGAAAACAGGAAAATTCAAAAGGCAAATAAAAAAAAAATCTGATATATGCGTATTTGTACACAACTGACTCTTTATAAATTACAACCATCTTGTAAATGTAAATATGTGAAAACACCTCGAACACCGCTCAGTTGCCACTCTGAAACAACCATATATAAACAATATTGATCAAACTCATACTATATAAGGAACAGATTTACCTGTAAGGCGAGACAAAGGTGACAAGAGAAAGGAGGCAAAAAGTGAAAAAAGTGTGTGACAGAAGTTCTCATTTCTGATGCAGAGTAATATCAAGAACCTTTATTTGGTATCCTAATTGCGGGTGTCAACAACAAGCACAAATATGTGAAATGACAACATGTTACTGCTACTGTGAACTCCACCAGCCACACCTTGCCTGAAATAAAAAAAATAAAATATTAAACAACCTCAAGATAGAGACAAAGCAGATTGCTCATCACTGGTGAAGTGTGAATTTAATGAGGGATAAAGTACATCTATGAACTCTGATTTCAATCTGTGAATGGCATCTGTAATTGGTGATGGCTTATTATGTGGTAGTATGCCAAAGCACACAGATATGACAGATGAAAATCAGGTAAAGCAAAGAATGTATGCCTTTGAGCGAAACTGCCACTGTAGTGCAATATAAAGAGCTGTGAGTAGGAAGCGGGGTCATCCTGCTTCATATCAAGGAGGTCTGGGAGATTATTATGCTATGCCAATTCTGCATACCTTCTTTGGCTGGAAGAGCAGCCTTCCACCTGATTTGTCCAGGCACTGCCGGCTACATTTGAAAAGTCATATGGTGTATTCTACAAATGAGTCTGTAAAAGCTCCAACAACATTGTAGCACCTCAACTTTGTGCTCTGGAGCACAGGAAAAGGAATAAGGTGCCAGCGTCTGAGCAGGTAGCCACTATCATCTATGATGATGATTATTGTTACAATGAACAGTACAGGCCATATGAAAAACTGAGAGTTCAGCCAGTTACCTTGCCAACAAGCCAGCCATTATGTACAGCACCATCAGCATGTCATCTGCCAATGGTAATTTTCCTCAAAACAAATTAATCAGGCCACCGTGCCATGCTGTTTGTCAGTCTCATCTTGGCATCACATATGACTTGTATGTTCATGGAATGTAACTACTTGTGGTTAACATTCCCACTAGGTGCCCTTATTGGGTTATAACTGTAGTCAATTGCCCCAATTATCATAATAAAAATGAATACTGCTATTATTCATTATTATATTGGCCTTAATACAGTGCTTCTTCAGTCAGTTTACTGCTTCCAGAACAGCGGGCATGATGCAGACGAACGTTGCTGAAGATATTCCTAACCATTTGGTCAGTTCCTTCTTGTTCAGGTGCCTGTTGCTAGAAAGCCAACTGTTGTTAAAACCTTTATATAAACAGATACAGTTCAATTTCGGACAAGTGGTCTTTCTGTTGCCAGAAGAAATTCAGCACATAATTCAGAGAGAATGGCTCTTGGAAACCTAAATCAGCTCAAAAGCCAGTCATCATCCTGTCAGTCCCTAAAATTTTATTTGCTTTGTATATATGACCATCTGCATACTCGCGTTATTTTAAACAAGCCATATTATATCAAACCATTAGGCTATGGTTAGGCCATAGGGCATGATATTTATAGATTTCTGTATGCTGGTTGTGAAACAAGTTAATGCAATTATTAAGAAGTGTATAATTATAGCATTGGTATTATAGCATTAACAAGTCTATTGTTATATCATTGGTTTCTAACCCTGAGGTCTGAAAACAGGTAGCCTACATAAACTGAAGAAAACCCAAATACTATAAGTTCTTCAGTTAAAATACTCAGCATTAGCCATTTAAAAAGGCAACTAAAATAGATTCTGTACATCATATTCATCACTTTTGATGTTTTTATATGTTTGTTACATCAATGCACATTATAATAATGGCTTGGTGATATGAATTATTGTGCATGTGAGCCATCCTTTAGGTAGTTTGGCTGCAATTCCCTACTTTATCAAGGGTGTCATCATTTTCCACTTTCTCCAAAATAGTGCTTATGGATGGGTCAATGTTTTCACAAATATACACAAGAACTCCTATCAAGTTTTCTTTTATAAAGCCGGACATTTGCATGGAAATGTGCATATGCAAGCCTTTTAAATCTGCCCCCTGGTTTCGCTTTTCCGTTATTTTTAAAGACTGATCATGCCTTTTTCCCATTTGGTGCTTTGCTGTGTTAGGATAGCACAACAACAAATAAATGTAGAATTTCTCCCAGTTTTTAAATATAGTCAAAAAAAGTTCTTACAGACTTAAAACAGTTCAGGCTACCTTCTTTTTGTGAGTCATTTTACAATCACTATGATATGAGCCAAGGAACTGTAATGTGAAGTAGTGATATTCTGTGCAAGCAGGTATCTTAAAGATTGTATCCTAATTCAATGGTGTAGGTGCTAATAGAAGAGGCATACAGGCTTCCTCCACTTTAAGAAAGAGCTAATCTTTTCCTAAAAACCCCTTTATAAAGTGAATTTTCAAAATGCGAACACCTAATTAAAATTCATTTAAATGGGAAACATTTTTAAGTGTTACCCTGCCCAAAACTTAAACTTTTGCTTTGAATAACATTGAACTACATAAAAATTGAGTTTAATAATAACATTACAGACTATGACTAATAACAAAAGTGAAAAGAAAACAAAACACAGACTAACAACCAGAACAAACCCAAATAAGGCATTAGCCTTCATTAAATAATGTTTAAAAAAGAGTTTTGATTAGACTTCATCACTTATCACTTCTAGTTTTATGTTCAAAGGAATAGCTTTTTGTTTTTTCTTGGGTTGTTCCAACTAATTCATGATCTGGTTTGGATCTGTGATGCCCAGGATAATTTGAAAAGACATGTAAGCAATGCATACGTCAAGGTGAATGAGCCACAGCATGCTAACACACAAAGTCACTCGCTGTGTGCTGTGGATGAGCCACGTCCTATTCAGCAAGCTGCAGTGAGGACAGTGTCTGAATGCTGCAGCATCGGCTATGAATATAACTAAGACTGGGATGGCATGTCTCCAACATCCAGCACTGCGCTGTTCTACAGGCTGAGCATCTCCGCCGTACTTGCCTATATATATGACTAGAGTGTTAGCGCCACAGTGAAACTCATTCTTGATTTTTTGTATACATACATTTTTCTAAAGAGGTTGTTCCTAAAGCAGGGGAACCCTGTATTTTAGATAACTCCCTGAGCAAAGTATATTTGCATACCTCACTTATTTTCTGGTTTTAAATTGCAGCAACGCATGTGTCTTGTAAAATATATTGGGGTAAAAATTAGCCAACTGAGTTAGAAAATGTAGTGAAGTAAAAGTAGACAGAATAATGCCTACTCAAGTAAAGCTGATTATTTATTAAGTATAACAGGTACACAAAAAAGGCAGGACAAACTATTCGAATTAGGGCTGTAAATATTAACTATGGGCATTTTGTTCAAGAGCTAAGTATAAGTGAGATGTAAAGGTAAATTTCCTTGTAAAGAGCAAAGTTGAACAAGGTGTTGTGTGGATACAGTGCATACAGCATGGAATAGGTTAAGGCAGGATAATCAACATACTCCAACAGTCAGGACCTTCTCTCAGCATCCTCACTTCTTTGGAAATCTATTTTTAGTAGTATTTTATTTTCATCTAAGAAGGCCAACCCTTAAAACATTCCATTTAGGATTGTTCATTGTGCTTATTTTACTCCCTAAAAGTGTTTTGTCATGGGTCTGTCCACTTATCCATACCATCCATTCTGCTAGGATAACAACCCGGGTACCTTTTTGCATATTTTGGGAGTACCCCCCAGTCACAGCTTTGTGGTTGCCTAGTGCTTTTTCACATTAATATCCCTTCCCTTTGATACATTTTTTGTTTACTGCACCTCCAGTCTCTTCCTCTCATTTCTACCTAGAGGAGGTTGTTTTGTCAATCACAACAGCTCCAAAAACATTCTTGTCTTATCACTGGAAATCAGATGTTTCTAGCTCCTTTGCATCTTGGCAAGCCTCATTTTCAGTCTTACTCTCCTAGAACTCTCAGCAGCAATGATCAATGGGTCATCCGCTTCATATACTGCAAAATGGCGTGCTCTACTGGAAATTCTGCAGAGCCGGATGGTCAGTGGATGCTGTCATTCTCCTCTTCTTGCTTCCTTAATCCTGTCTCAGTGGGATCTGCTGTTTGGGCTGTGTTTCCACCTTAGGTTTTGCTCAGGTAGTCTTCTTTTCAACAGGGTCAATTTAGTGAGTATAAGTATGAAGTTGGGGTGGTACTTTTACTGTAATTACAATTGTTCTCTTTCAAGTGTGTATTTTATGAGAAGATTGCTCGTGTTATTTATGTTGCTCATTAATGTTATTTAAACTTTAATAAATATTTGATCATATAAAAAAAAACTTAGCAAACATGTACATATACTGTATGCATACATTCTCATACAGCTCATTTAATTCAATTAAGGGTCATAGGCAGTGTGTATGTAAATAAATGTAAAAATTCTGATAACAGAGCACCTTGAGATGACATTCACTATAGAAATGCTAAAAAATTTCTTGTGTCACATTAAGGAACAGAAAATGTATAAGTAAATGTAAATTTTGGATAAGTTTGGGAACACACAAGAATTACAGAAAAAAAAATTACAACATTAAACTACTCTGATTGCTTTGCTCTTATGATTAAACATATAGCAGAATGCTATAAAAAAAAAGTACATAAATGTTGTTCTTTTTATATTTAATGTTTATTACCTGTCACCATCTACCTTAATGACTGCTTCCCTCCACCCCTAGCACATTATACTTTAAAAATCTGACAGCAAAGCAGTCAACTTTGTAAACTGAAAGATAGCCAGTTTATTAGCAATATAACAGATGGTCTCATTTCTATTCATTTATTAAAATTTGTCTGAAGCAACAGAGTGGTGCAGCAATTGCTTCCTTCCCATGGTCCAGTGACATGTTGAAATAGTAGCTTGATTAGTGGGTATTATATTTAAAACTAATTGTCTCATTGTAAAGGCTTATTTAAAATTACCATGCTTTTGATTTTTAACTTCAAATATTGAAATAAATGTGTAAATAATTATGATTCCTGATCCCACGTAGTGTGGGAGGGTTGTTAAAGCTCTGGACTTTAAACTACAAAGTTGCCAGTTTAACTTCCATCTCAATCTCACTGTGTGACCCTTAGCAGGTCACTAATCCCGTTTGTGCTTCAACTATAAACAGTCACATACTGGCCTGATCTACTAATAATAAAACACTAAGGTCTGTGTGTCCAGCCCCTCAGAGCAAATTGATTGGTCAGTTTGGCTTTGGTGTGATTGGTCAGTTTGGTTTTGCTGATGCGATGAAAGAGGAAGTGTGAAGACAAGGTGGACAAAAGGCACGCGTTGAGAGAATCGCTTTCAAAGACAGAAAGTATGAATCCGGAAAGGTGAGAAAGGTTCTTCAAAAATAATGACAGAGTCTGAGCAGCAGTTTTTACAAGAATGTGCTTAACAGAGAGAGTGCTGGTGAAGAGACATTAGTAAAGGCATAGGAGGCAAGCCAAGAGAATAGCCTTCAAAGGCAGAAAGTATAAAATCTTGAAAATAATCTGAGAAGCAGGCTTTACACTAATGCGCTTAACAGAGGAAGCGCCAGTAAAGAGACGTTCAGACACACATGGGATCAAGTAGGGCAAGAGATAGAAAATATTTTTAAATTATTTAATTAGCTCTCTTTACATATATATATATATATATATATATATATATATATATATATATATATATATATATATTCATTAAACAAATGAGACAAAAATATTATACTTGGTCATTTATTTATTAAGAAAAATGATTGAATATTACAAAGTACATATTATATATATGTAATATATTTTTAGATATATATATATATATTTTATGTATATATATATATATATATATATATATATATATATATATATATATATATATATATATATATATATATATATACATACACACACTAGCTGCACGCTTCGCTCACCAAGGTGGGAGTGCACTAGTCCTCGAGTCCAAGTTTCTGGATTCTAAAAAAAAAAAAAAACTTACGTAGTATGAGATATTCGGAATCTTGCTTAATTATTTTTCACTTTAAATTTAAGTAAAAGTTTTCAACTTGAACTGGACTGCCAACACTGATGCTCTGTAAAAGAGAGGACAGAGCCAGCTATACTTCCTTAGAAGGCTGGCGTCCTTCAACATCTGCAATAAGATGCTGCAGACGTTCTATCAGACGGTTGTGGCGAGCGCCCTCTTCTACGCGGTGGTGTGCTGGGGAGGCAGCATAAAGAAGAGGGACCCCTCACACCTGGACAAACTGGTGAGGAAGGCAGGCTCTATTGTAGGAATGAAGCTGGACAGTTTGACATCTGTGGCAGAGTGACGGGCGATGAGCAGGCTCCTGTCAATCATGGAAAATCCACTGCATCCACTGAACAGTATCATCTCCAGACAGAGGAGCAGCTTCAGTGATAGACTGCCATCACTGCCCTGCTCCATTAAGAGACTGAGGAGATCTTTCCTCCCCAACACTATGCGACTCTTCAATTCCACCCGCGGTTTGGGGATTCAACGTTAACACTATACAAGATTATAGACTGTTATACCTGCCTCGCACTCTCCATCTTAGCTTTTTTTTTTTTTTGTATTGCTCTATAGTTAATATTGTTTTTATCAGTATGCTGCTGCTGAAGAATGTGAATTTCCCCTTGGGGATTAATAAAGTATCTATCTATCTAACTTTGACATTTCGGTTTTACTAATCCCTGGATTTGTGCCTTGCTTGTCTCGGTCCTAGATTTCTCTTTTCATCTTGTAGTCCTGTTCATTCTGCCTTAATGAATGCCATTTTTTTGTCAAAGGCAATACAGGTACCAAATGAATCTCAAACACAGAGCCTTTGGCCACAGAAAACAGGAAGGAAAATATTACTTTAGATTATTATTAAAATCTTCCAAGATTGATTGCTTGCTTAATATACAAAACAGAAATGATTAAGATCAAGCTCTTCGTCTGTGGAACTGAATGCTTTATTTTTCCATGTGTTTCTTAGATTTCCAAACAATTCTATACAAAGTATGACTTTAGGCCTAACACACTACAAGATGCTATCTAAGCCTATTTACATTAAATTCATGTTTTCCGTTTTCCTTAATGGGCCAGGCTACAAATGAGCTGTTTACATAACAGGCCAGCCATAAAAGAGAAGTTGAAAGGTACATGAAAAAGCAAATCTATTTAATATCGTTTCTTAGATAACAAAATGTAGACATTAAGTAAAGTAAGGCCAATAGCAATTTAGATCCATTTTTAGTTACATTTGTGTTGGATGTAATTCCATTGGAATGTCAAGCTACTTTCTAACTGTCGCCTCCATGTTGTTCAGGTAACACCATCCGTAGTGAAAGTGATGTTAGGGGATCCAAGTCTTTTGCTGTCAATATTGCAGTCTTAGGGCTATGCAGGTCACAGGCATGTATGTCACATACTGGCTTCTAGATGTGTTGAATATCTGGAAAGTGTTTATACATACAGTATTGATCTATCATGAGTTAAAGTATCCAAACCATAAAGCTTAAAAATGTAAAACAGCAGAAAAGGACAAGGTCATGTGCGTTAGTTTGAGAGCAATTCCCCTGCACTAAACATGAGCTGCTCAATCAAATCCCATGGCAAGGAAGAGTCTGACAAGCAAGTACATGTGACCTTCACATTTAAGGGTCAAGGACAGCCATGCAAGTCATGCTTTGAAGCCACACAACCAAATATTGCCTATGTTGCAGATGTCTTTGTCATTTTTTTAGTGTATCAGCAGATATTTACAAAATGACCAAAAAACCCTTTTAAATTGTAGTTTCTTTGATAATGGTCATCTTTAAATGGCACACAGTATAACAGAAAAATGTATTTATATACAAGTATAAAACATTGAAAGATTTAAAAATAATCCATAACACAAAGGCTTCAACTTAGATGTATCATTTATTGTATTCCAAGGATAACTGGTTTTAAAAACTGCACACAACAAGCGAAGCTTGTGCTAAATATCTGTAGCACAGATGAGGATAATTACCATGTTTTGAGTACAACTACAGTTCATTTGAAATCTTTATAAAATTTGATTAGAACCCCACACATTGGGCATAAATGAACTGTTATTGTGTTTGACATGATCATTAGCCAAATACTTGGGCTATATTAGAAAAGTCATTTTCATGTAAATCAAACAGCAATCATTCCCGCACTTCAACACATCTGGTTTTCAAATTGGAATAAAATTTCAGTTTGAGAAGCATCCAAAAACCATTATAAATAAATTAATTCTAGTTCCCTCATATGCCCACCAAGGGTTTGTAACAGTGGTTGCACTTCAAAAAGAAAAGTAACAATTTTGGTACATTTTCAGTGCTGGTGATTACTATGCCAACTTTTTGCTGTACTGAAAGACAAAAGGAAGAATTGCTCTGTCAATAACTGGTTTTTAATGAAATACAATACAGAATTAATGATGCTTTGTGTATTATGTTGTGATATGTAAGCTAACATTTAAGGACAAAAAAAATCCAGTGACTTTGTCAAAGTCCTTATTCCCTAGCACACTTTTCAAATTATGTCGTCTTAAAAATACAATTTACAAAGCATTAACCTAGGACTTTGCTTTAGTGACCTGCACAACTTTTTCACTTTCAACATGAAAGAAAAATTAATGAACTATTTAAAAAGTAATTAAGTCTTGATTTCAAACCACGTAACATGACTTTTTAAGAGCAACAATATCCCTTAGACATTTTCGATAAATATCTAGTAACTTAAAACATGAGAATAAGAATAGCTGAAGTTCATTCATATTAACTTGGGCATTGTCCATGTGCTGCATTCTTCAATTTAGCCACCTATTTTTCAATCGGTCTAGGCACAGAATTAGCTGCTCACTTTCTTTTGAATTAAGATACTCAATTTTTGACTTTGTTAATGCTTATTGTCCTGCTCAAAGGTACAATTTCTTAGTCTTTGGAATACAAAAAAAATAATATTCTAGGATCTACTTAACATCACGCAATTTTACATTGTCTTTGGTTAATGCCATTGTCACTGCTCCAGCTGTGTCAGGTTTGAAGGGGGCTTTCTCCATACTGCATATTTCAGTTCTTTCCAAAGATGTTTGACAGAATTCCAATTAGGGCTCATAGGAGGCCATATTTTAGAATTGTCCAATGTTTTATTCTTAGCCATTCTTGAGTTGATTTTAGCTGTGTGTCTAGGGTCATTATCCTGTGGAAGGATCCATGACCTGCGACTGAGACAGACATTTCTCACACTGGACAATGGAGGAAACTGGACTTGGAGGAAACACGTTGGTAGGACTGGCGAGCTTTGTTGGGCTAAATGGCCTTTTCTCGTCTAGAGTGTTCTAATGTTCTAATAACCAAGCCTCCTCAAAATTTCACAGTAAGTAAGCTGATTTTTTCTTTGGAAGCTTCATTTTTTGTCTGTGGAAACAGAGCTGATGTAATTTGCCAAAATGCCTCAGTTTTGTCTCATCTGTGTAAAGGACGTTCTCCCAGAAGCACTGTGGCATGTCATTATGCATTTTAGTAAAATCCAGTCTGACTTTATGTTTTTCTTTCACCAGTGGTGTTCTCCTGGTTCTTCTTTCATTAATCCCACTTTTACTCAAAAAGTGACAGATGGTGTGATCAAACAAAAATGAACTTTGACCTTGGAATTCAACTTGTATCTCTTTGGAAGTTGTATTTGGCTTTTTGTCTACCATTCCCACTATCCTTCCACCCATTACGGGGTTGATTTGGCTCTAGTAGCTGCATTCAGACAGGTTGGTTACAGTTCCATCGACTTTAAACTTCCTAATTATATTTGCAACTACTGTCACAGGAACTTCAAGTTTCTTGGAGATAGTCTTATAGCCTTTGCCTTAAACATGCTTATCTATAATTTTCTTTCTGATCTCCTCAGACAACGCTCTCCTTTGCCTTCTCTGGTCCATGTTCAGTGTGTGACACTTGATGATACCAAAGGGCAGAATGACTACTTTTCTCCATTTAAGTAAGCTGAATGAGTGATTGCACAATTGGAGACTTGTGTGATACTAATTAAAGATAACAGCTTGTTTAAAAAATCAATCTGATCCAGTTATTTATGATCTTTCCTAAAGGTACCAACAAATGTTTGCAGACCATTTTGGAATATCTTTGTAGGAAAAGCAATGCATGATCTGTTTTCACATTTGCTTTGCTTTACCCAATGACATATCAAAGACAGGCAGGTATACATGGGACAATTGCTATTTATTTAATAACTTTTAAAACACTTTTTCAATGAGCTGTAAACGTACCAATAGATTTGTCCACATCTGTATACAATAAATCCTTTTAAATATACATTAACTTCACACTAAAATCATAGAAACCATTGTTTAGATCCCTGAAAAAGATCTTTAGTGATATACCTAGAATGTATTTATAGGTTCCATTAATTCTTTTTCAGATTACTGATTTTTAGTTTCAGACCAGGACTTGTTAACCTTGGATTTGCGGCAGCACTGCCAGCCATAGAATGATGCACTCTGCTTAGAAGCTGTGAGAGAAGCATCTGTGGAGCGTAAGAGGTTGCAGTCTCTTGGCTGTCTTACATCTTCTACTGATGCTGCAACCAACAAATAGCCACAAACGAGCAATAAGACAAAAAGTATTTATTTATATGTAATTGTGCTTCTAATCTTCAGAGACTGACTGGCAATGCCACATAGTGATATTTAAAGTCGCAGTTCACACAACTGGTACATTATTTTTATTTCCAATCTGTGGCAATGTTTTTTTTTTTTTCTTCCATCAAGATGATAGAAACACCTTATAAATAATAATACATCTTTTGTTATTATTATTTCACAGGATCTGATGTTTTCTGACTCTTGGAGGGCCATTTAAGGTCTGCTTTGATCAGCACTGATCCATGTAACTAATTCTTGTGTATTCAGCCCATACCATCTTCTCTAACACAGACTCAGCTGCAATAACCCGAACACTTTGAGACAGACATATGGAAAATTTGACACACAGGCAAATGGCCAGTCCCAAATGGAGTACTAAGTTGACACATGACTACACTTTTTGGAATTTCTCTCATCTATCTGAAGGTTATATGATTCCCTTCCCTAGATGGGCATTTTCATATAATTATGATGATTTAAAGATATTTTTTAACTTTAAAAGCCAGGGCCCTTTTTTCTGCCTGTGCAGGCCAATGTCTGCCTATGGTCGATGGGGACTGGCTCCCTGGATTGATGCCATATCTCAACAACCTAGAAAAGGTCCTGGACTGCTCTTTGAAACTTTTAGCAAGCCTTGCACGCTTTTTTCATGTTTTTGACTCCAACACTTAACCAGGTTCTACCACTCTAGCCTCGTCTCTATCTGTGTGGTGTCAGATATCTGCATGCTTTTTTTAGGTATGATCCATCCATCCATTTTCCAACCCGCTGAATCCGAACACAAGGTCACGGGGGTCTGCCGGAGCCAATCCCAGCCAACACAGGGCACAAGGCAGGAACCAATCCCGGGCAGGGTGCCAACCCACCAAAGGACACACACAAACATACCCACACACCAAGCACACACTAGGGCCAATTTAGAATCGCCAATCCACCTAACCTGCATGTCTCTGGACTGTGGGAGGAAACCGGAGCGCCCGGAGGAAACCCACACAGACACGGGGAAGCGAACCCAGGTCTCCTAACTGTGAGGCAGCAGCGCTACCACTGCGCCACCGTGCCGCCCTAGGTATGATATAACTGATATTTAATGATAGTAATGAAAATAACGTAACATTCACAACAGCCATAAGCCATCGTGATTCAATGCAATCCTGGCCAGTATCCTCTTGAATCTTGAGTATGTCACAGCTAAGTCAAACAGAAAGTACTGGATTGGCACACAAATTAAGAATCTGAAACTTATCTGTCCAGTTCCAACGAGCTTATAACAATTTAAAAAAATCTAATACTCACTAAAGTACCAATAAGATTTTTTGTGTGTGACTCTACTACTCAAATTTAGTACTTATAAAACACCAACTGTTTTTGGATGGAATGATGGCAAAGTGGCTAGCACTGCTGTTTCATAACTCCAGGAAACTGAATTCAACTCTCATCTAAAATTCCTTCCCATATCCCAAAGACCTGTGTTAGGTAAACTGACTCGAAGCTGGTACACTATGCATGAGTGTACGTGTGTGAACAAATTTTTTTATAACAAATTCAACAATGTTCATTAAAGTTTACTAAAACTTTTTGTGATTTACAAGGAGAACGATATTATTCACAGTGCTACTGGTAAAGTAGAAAAAAATGGCTACTCTCCTTCAATGATCAATCAATACTTTTTTATCCTCAGAGCCTGTCAAACTGACAGGCCTCAGAATAAGCTTGAAATACTGTATTAAAAGTGCAATTAGAAGTGATTAATAATGTCATAATACAAAACATCATATAATAAACCACACTATAATACACTATTCTTGTATATACCATACTAAACCTAACAACCACCGCATCATCAAAATCAAAAGCTTGCATTAAATAAGAATTAAGCAGAAAGCAGAGAAAAAAGCTGGGCACTAGATGTAAGGGTGACATTATTTTACAAATTGTAATATGGCTTCCAAAATAATCCATTCAAAAAACTGAACTAAACCAATCAAGTTTATTTTGTCAGAATAATAACTGTACTACGCAAACACCACAATTTCAAATTAACTAAAACAATATAACAGTACTCCCGTGGCATGTTATCCTGCCTTTCTGTGATGCAGTAAATATACAGTTCTCTTTAGAGTACACTTTATACCAAAAACCATATAGCAGCAGGTCAGCAGTAACACTGCATCATCCACACTCACAAGTTTAGTCTCTTTGTTAAAGCAGCGGTGACAAATGAGTCCCCTGCACAGAATTTGCTACATTTTCATTCTTTCAAAAAAGATTGCAATGGCAAAAATTGTACCTTTGCAGAACAAGGATATTTCTTTTCACTCATGCATATATGCAATCACAGACACTTAAAACAGCAGAGGCAACTTTATGTACTGATATTGAAGTCGGAGGGTGTCAACCCATGTCTCAAAGATCACAGTGAATACACATTTCATTACTAAATGTCTCTTAATTAGGAATTTGGGTGATTTTTTTTATTGTAACTAAACTACTTGCTTGACCAGACTTTGTGTAATTTCAGTTTGCACATTTAGTCTGGGTATTTAAAATGATCTGGTAAGAAATGTACATTACACATATGCGGTACATTTGAATTAATGAAAGATATTTTGTTTACAGACTGGATTCTCTTTTCCCTGTTTTCTGTTAAGTGATTAAAACACATGCACACAAACAGCTCTTAAAGAACACTCCAATTGCAATTTATAGTTTGTGCACTGTTGATTACTAGTTATTTAAAAAATTAAAGAATTAAAATGCATATTAGAATGTCTAAGTCCTAAAATGCATTCAGACGTACAAAGGAACAAAAAACATTCCTGCCAAAAGTTTTACTTGATGTTTATCTTGAAATCTCAGATTTATTGCTGAAAAGATAAAACAAGAAGTTCAGGGATGTCAGGGTTCTAGTTTAAAAGAAGAATCAACTTCTTATTAAGAGAGTGATTTAAGACTACCGTTCACCTAACTGAAAAGTTTAACATTGTCTAGAATATTTCAAATAGTCCAATAATATCTCACAACATACAAATGACATTCTTACACATACACCTAAGAGGTAAGAGCATTTAAACAGTCTGAATTAAGTATATTGATAAGTTAATACTTTTGTTAAATGAACTGACTGACCAAAAAATTGGTATCAGCTGTGTTTCACCATTAATTTGTGGCTCCCAATCAGTATATCCTCCCTGAGTCTATGAAGTATAAAATAAAGGTCAAAATCATGCTCACATGTTACAACAGCTGATGGGATCTGGTTCTCCTAAGAAAATGGAACAAACTTCGAAGTATGGAAGGTAAGATCCCATTTACTTTCAAATTCTTTTGCCCACCTAAATGGATGGCTTCATATCCCATTTCACCAGCATTACATCCCTGTTGTTAACAAGCAGAAGCATCATTCCTTTAACATGGGCATGTATGTAAAAACTATGTTAAGCACCATTTTTACTGAGCCATAGTCATGTATGTACCAACAAGGGAAAGAAGTGAAGCTAATATTATACTCTTGTATGCTAAAATGGAAGATTAAATAAAGTAGGTGTCACACATGAAGTGAAGCACATTTGGTTTGCATTTATAGATATGTATCCAAACACTGACTGACTTAAATGGTCTACAGATTTATTATAGGGACTATATTGGACATTAGTATATATACACTGTAGCACACTTCATACATAAGAAATCTGTACAATTTTCCCAGGAATAATTGACTGCAAGACATGCACTGTTCCACTACGTTCTCTTTTCATATAATCCCAGGGAATTTATTTTTGTTTTTTTCTATTTATTACCCACCCCAAAAAAGGTTTAATTTCAAGGATAGATTTGGGCAGTGACAGTAATCCCATCATATAATTATTTTAAGTGGGCTCGTGAAGTGAGCCTGTTTCTGTGCACTGACTTCATTACTCCCTTAGATAAATCAAGGCTAAATAAATCCTTTTCTTTACGTCAGCCAATTTCAGGGATATTTCACTGTTATTTTCCAATGGAGCGATATTGGTAGAAGGCAAAGGAATGGACAGCCACATAGCACACATCAGTATAAGCAATATTTAGCAAAGATGCCAGCTGCTGTTTCCTCACACCATGCAATATTTGGCCTTTATAGGTCTACTTGTGTACTGTACATTAATATGCTCATATAACAGCAAACACTAAACATGAACTAGACTTGTCTTAATGGTGCCATGAGTGAAAGTGTTTATGCATGTACTGATTAGTCATTTTGTTACAGTCTGTTCCTATATTTTCTTATTATCATCTTTACTATGGAAAATATTTATTCACAAGTAAATATGTTGAGAAATAATGGACATCACCATCTGGACGCACTACATCATGTCTGAGCAGTGCTTCAGAACTGATAAAACTTATTCTGAGTTTTAGTTTAGCATTGTGGGTACCATTCATTTATACCCCAATTATTTACTTTACGATGCAGTCTATTCAACAGGGCAGAACTGAGTGAGGATTAGAGTTAGGATGGACACACTCGCATAAAAGCAGTTATCAATTAAACTTAAAAATTGCAAGTACTCCATCTGATTGTGGAATCTCACTTCAAACTCAACAAGAGCTACTTCAACACTCCAGAGAGGTACTGTAAGTGATGTTCTGGGTTATCTGTGGTCAGTGTTCTCACTTTTAAAAAGAAAGTTCTCTGCATGAAATGTCCTGACACTGCACTCAACGAGGGAGAAACTGGACAAACACTCCGCAAGATAATAAATTTACACACGTTCCACATTAAACATGGCAACACAGATCCTATAGCGGCTCACAGCTATGGACACTGTGAGAGGGACTTTAAAGTCACAGTGCTTATGGGCAACTTCAGAACACAGCAAGAGAGAAATGAATAGGAAGTTAAACTCATGCTAAACTTTAATACATTACAAAATGGCTTGAATAAAGACATGAGTTTTATGGCCAAATATGAGGATTGTTTACATCTCTCAGAATGACATAGACAACCTGACTACAGATCCATATTGTTTTGAAAAACTCATTTGAAACTTTAAAAGACTTTATTGGACAGTTATCTTATCCAAAGATCTTGACCATACATTGTTCTTCTCTTTCTTGTTAAATTAACCCTAGCCTGAATCAATCTATTCATTTTTTACATTTAAGATTTCTCATTTAATGATTTACCAATGTTGTTTCTTGTCCTAGTGTGTGAATATAAACACAGGGAACTTCAATTTCTGTATTACATCTTGCCTGAAGAAGGGGCCCGAGTTGCCTCGAAAGCTTGCATATTGTAATCTTTTTAGTTAGCCAATAAAAGGTGTCATTTTGCTTGGTTTTTCTCTACATTCATAAATACAACATCCCAGTACAAAAAGAAAGTAAAAATGGTCTCAGGTATTATGCATGTTGTGCTGTGATTTGATTTTGGAACACTTGTATTATAGGCAGTATGTTACCTGAATGCAAACCCCCACCTGCCACTGGACTTTAAGGCTCGTGTTCAGGTGGTATAAGAATTCAGACATAAAAGTAACACTTACAAACCACTCTGGATTTCATGTAATGTGGCTTGTCTCTTCCAATCATAGTAACGAAACATCAAGTGTACAAAAAAGCAATGGTTGCAATAGTTAAAAATGGTGTTGGTACGTTTTTAAGTTTACTTTAGTTTCAGTCAATTCCACATTATACTTCAAGCTAACTAGACTAAAGTTTGTGAAAGAACAGCAAGCTACATGTGCTCACAAGCCATGCAATTAGTGAAACGGCACTCAAGTCTCATGAAAGATCTCAGCATACCAAACTGCAGTGGATTCCAACTTCCATAAGAAATGTGCTTTGCCATCATACAACTGCTAATGACATCTTCAGTATTTAGGTCTAGTTGCATTGTCTGGCAGGTTGGATAATGGATGGGTGCAGTGTCTGGACAAGAAAGTGAAAATGCATAATTTAATGAAAAATATATATTACTAATCTTTATTACCCTTAAACATGTTGCAATTAGTACATAATTATTGTTATATTGGAAACTTTTTTGTATATAACATTATTGGTTTCTCATTCTGGTGCAAATAACCCTAATTTGCAATAAACAGGACAATGGCTTGTGGTCTTCACAAAAACAGTGGGGAAAAAGCTTGATGAAACAAAAAGTTAAATGTAATCAGTGGGAATCAAACACTGACTTCTTGGTTGATATTTTTGTGTGTTAACCATTTCACCAGCATCATAGCCTGCCATATGATGTTGCTATATTTTCAGCTGACTGATGACACCACAGTTTTTAATACATCCTTTCATTTTCAAACACAATTATCAATACCACTGAATATTTTAAAAATGTAGCTCTGCTTCCCAGTTTTGTCTGACTACTATTTCCAAACTATATTGCGCATTTAAAGTGGAAAAAATTGCTGTGTTTAGAATAACAATAATAATGGGATTACAACAATTCACTTTAACCTTGTACCCCTCTCCATGGCTGAAAGTTATTTGTCAAAAGAATTGACCCATTCAACTTCAATTATGACAGGAAAAAAAAAACCTGCTTGTCAGGTTTCAAGAGTGGCATAATAATGGAGGTTTATACTTTTAACCTAACATTGCAATAATTGCACTATAGACAATATGTCACCATCCAAAGTGGCTTGGGACATTGAAAAAACCAGAAAGGGAACAAAGATTAAAGAAAATATTAAATGTATGAGGAGAAAATCAAACCTAGATTTCTTGGCTTAAAGGGAAGCATGATAACAAACTGTTTCTCTGTCGATAGGTCACACTGTAATATTTCTCGCTACTCTTTTCAACCCCAAGTCACATCCTTGCTTTGTTGGTTGGCTCTCCTCTCTTTCTTTTGTGTGGGGGCTGAATTTTGGTTTGTTAAATTTGACTTGATTGTATGGATTGTTATTTGCTTTTAATTAAAATCAATTTAAAAAACATGGGACAAATACAGATTTTTTGAAGAGTAGGCAGGAACACCTAAGCTAAAGGCTGGAAATGTCTTGCTGTAGTATCACATATACATACTATACATATACTGTATGCGTGTTTGTTATGTATGTATATAATATCACACATGTGTGCATGGGACACAGCTTAAGGGCTTTGGTGACTTTAATTACCCACTGAACCAGGGGATGGTGCTCCCTCTGCTCTAATGCCTTTTCTTCTCCTCCCTCTGCTGAACAGAGGATTAACAACCTCCCTATCACTGATGTCATTTCCGTTATCCATTTGCCCGTCTGGACCCGGCCCTTTCTGCCACATGATCATATAACCTAGGAGCCAGTCATCTTGTTTCCAGTTCTTTCCTAAACTTGCATCTGAGAAGATGTCTGCAATTATTGCCATGTTCTTGGTTTTGAAACCTTTCAATTATACAGAGTCACAAAGGTGGTGCCCCAACTCTTCATCTTTGCCACAATATTTTTTCCCAATTAAACCACTAGTCAAAGGATTTTTGTGAAAACATACTATTGATCTACAAAGCTTTCTATAAGGATCTCCATTTTCTTCCCGGTCACTCACAGTCAAAAACCACTGATGAATGACTTAGGGACACAAAATTGGCCCAGTTTGAGAGTATGCAGAGAACTGCTGTATTCAAAAGCCTTTTCAGGAAATATGGCTGGGTGCATATCCCTTAAGATCTTTCTTACTTTTCATTGATCAAGTGAACTTAATTTATTTTTGTGATTTCACACACCACTAAAATCAAAAGAAGTACTAAACAGAAATGAATCTACAAATTCAAGGACAGAGTACAAGACAATACACAATTGCAGTCAGCAACATCTGATGATTTAGGGATCAGCCAATTTATTTTTAATAAGGAGGAATCTTGGGTTTAGGCTATATCAGCAATTATACAGTATATCACAATAAATAAATTGATTTAAAAGTCAAAGTATTGGCAATATAAAGTTAATGATTTTTAAGATACTCTTGTCACAAGAATAGGTTTAGTAATTTTGATAATTAGGAAACTAAATATATGGACTTGAAGGAAAAATGAAAAAAAAATGAATGTGTTGTTTTCTTTGGTATATGCAAGAAAATCATTTGCCATTTCCAGAGCTATAAAAAGTGAATACTAACCACTACATATACAAAATATTACTTATTTCTTATGGCTTTGCATACATTTTGGCATAAACAGACATTTTATAAATATGAAATAACACTTTGATGTTAGTTTCTAAAGGCAGACAAAAATGTTTAGCGTAACCAAGTACAGAAATGTTGCACAATGTGTTTGTTCAAAAGAGTAGAAAATGTGGCATCTCGATTCTTAACGAACTGATGAAATGTGGTTGCTGGTCAAGAAATGCCAGAAATAAGAATTAAAACAGACTTGTCAGTGAGCCAGTCTATCCTACTGTAGTTAAAGGGTGAAATAACAAAGGTACCTTAAAGCCCTCCTGGACTACTTAACTGTTGATCTGATTTGAAACTGGATTATAGGTTTACAGGGTCATTACTGTCATATGTTCAGAGTACAGTGAAATTCTTACTTGCATGTGCTAATCAAATGCAATAAATCACCACTATGCAGCACAATGATCAGTGAGTATAACAACCTTACTAGGAAGGATTCCTTAGCAAAACAAGTAATTAAAAATTTAAAAAAAGTTGAGTATTTGTTTTTTTACAATGATACTGCTAAAAATTGTGTTAACTGGTTAATTTAACAACATCTGATAAACATCTAATTTTGGTGTAGCTTCTTTGGCTTTATGTTTGCCCACAGGCAAATGAGCCAAAAACGCAGAATTTTTTTCAGCAACAAAAAATGTTACTATGTGTAACAAAAACATGTAGATACCAGAATGTCAACATAATCACAGTTGGAGAGGTATGTCTAGTGTCCAGCAGATTTAGATTATTTTCTTCATGTGATATGTTTTGAATCAGTCACTAACAGACATGGGCACTGTTCAAGCAGATGCGGAAATATTTTTTGTAACTTTTCTCTATTGGTTGTGCATGACAAGATGCAATGTCAGTGTCTGACCCACACAATTGACACCTTTCAGTGTGTTATTGTATCCTACCACAGCACAAGGTTTAGAGTCGTCCACATTTCCCCCTGACAAAAACACTGACAATTGATGTAATGTGAACAGTGCTTAGGATGCAGATGTCTTTCTTGTCCTTTCACTTGATCGCAATTATTTTGCCTTTTGCCACATAGGTACTGCACAGTGCTGCAGCTTGCCGTGTACATGCAACTGCAGTCACCAGGCATATCATGGCTGTTTGGCTGTGCAGTGCCATACTCCTTTAAAGTAAAATCTCAAGCAGTACAAGTTAATAGATAAACTTCCCACCATTATAGAGTAACCTTTGTCAATCAAATGGTCTGCAAGTGACAGCACAGATAATACAGCAACACTGTACTGACTGCACTTGCCATCCCACTTGCTCCCTCTACTGGTGTAAAATACCAAGTTCCACAGGTACCCAGAGCTTGTTTCACAAAGCAGAACTTGATCCTGAAATGTGTGATACATTTGGATACAATTTACTGTATCCACAACAAACCTTCATTGTAATACATGAGACTTTCAAAAAGTCATTATTAGGGAACATACATCTTCTGCATATATTTGATGATTGCCTGATACACATTCCACAATTTTTACAGTTTTGGTGCTGGATGACTGGCTTTGTATTATTCGTCTTTATTAGTGAAATAAAAGTGTTTCATAATAAGTGAAATATGACACTCATTCATAACTTTGCCAAAAATGTGTGTCTGCAACAACCAGCTTCTGGACAATCCCATCTCTGGTTTGGTTTACCCACTATGTTATGTAGTATCAGGACACTCAAAAACACCCACATGCTGTCTGCAGCAACAGACTCCCTGCGACTGCAACAAGCAAATGGTTTACTGTGACTTTTCCTGCAGTGCTTAGAATAATGGTTCATTTCAACAACTATTTTCTACAACTGTTTTCTCCACCAGACTATCTATCAACAAATCTTAAACAGTCCAGGTAATTATGATCAACAGACATCTTTAGACTGGGGTTACCTGTAAATGGGCAACTAAGAGGTACAGGATTATTAGCAATAGAATGAAGCCGACACAAAACATGAACACCACTGAAACTTAAGTACAGTAGGTCAGAATCTCCCAAAGAGCTGTCTGTTTTACTGTCTGTGTCAATGTCCGTACTGATGACCAATTTACATTATCATAACTATCGCATGCTCTGATTGATGGTTCAGCTTCAGTTTGTTCTGAGACTGGCTGCTGGTTTTTTTTTTTTTTTTTGTTGAAGGCTCCACCCTTCTCACCCACTCTATTGATATTACCATAGAATTACTATAAGTGGCAGAACGCATAGAACTATTCATGATTTTTTTGAAGCATGATGTTATTTCATCTAAAAGATGGCACTGTCACAAGTGTTATTCGGGCTTAACACTGTAAAGCAGATCGTTAACCATATTACATAAAATTCCAAGCCCGAGGCTTGGGATTAACACTAGAATCCCTGAAGCCTATGAAAAAACTTGTAATCACAGGCCACCTTAAATTCCTTTGTACTTCTCCATTAGTGTGTTTTGTTTTGTATCGATCAGCACAAGCAGCAAGCAGCCTACTATCCCATCCCCCCAGTGCCACAGCTCAACTCGGGCAAGAAGTTCTCCTAGCTCAATGCTCTTTATCGTGGTGTGAGGTGTCTAGAGTTGTATATGGTAAATAATATATCGTTATTTGGAACACATGCATTTCATATGTGTTCCGAGTCAACAAAGATTTGTATAAGTGTAGGATGAAAGGAAATGTGAGGTAAGAAATGCTAAACACATACCTAGCGCAGCAACTTTTTCCATGTTATACTAATAATGACATGAAGTGTATAATGTGTGAAGACTTTAGTCCAAATATCAAACAAAGATTTGTGCTTTTATTGAAGAATATAACCAATGTAAAACAAAAAAAATCATTCAATTTACATGTTGCTGTCAATGAATTACAAATCCAAGCTCAAATGTCAATCAACAGAAAGTTGATATGTATTCAAGGATGGTGCAAAGGTAAGAACTGCTGCCTTTTAACCAAAAGGTTCCGGGTTTGAGTCTGGGCACTCCGCATTTTGAGTAGTGAGCTACTATTATTATTACTATAATGTAATAAAAACGTACATTTGATTCGAGTCTGTAACACCCGGTGTAAATTTTGACTACTTGTAAAAGTTAGTGCTTTTTTTTATTATTCAGTTTTATTCTGTCAGTGATGTTCACATGGTACAACAAGGTGGATAAACTTTCAATGTGTGAAATTACATGAAAACAGATTTTATTATATAAATATATATATATATACAGTATACATATACTTATACATACACACACACACACAGAGTATATATAGATTCAGCCCTTTAACACAGACAGACAGACCACAGAAGTCCATAATCAAATATTTTTATGGCTTTACAGCACCACACAATGCATATACAGTATCTCACAAAAGTGAGTACACCCCTCATATTTTTGTAAATACTTTATTATATATTTTCATGGGACAACACTGAAGATATGACACTTTGATACAATGTAAAGTAGTCAGTGTACAGCTTGTATAACAGTTTAAATTTGCTGTCCCCTCAAAATAACTCAACACACAGCCATTAATGTCTAAACCGCTGGCAACACAAGTTAGTGCACCCCTAAGTGAAAAATGTCCAAATTGTGCCCCAAGTGTCAATATTTTGTGTGGCCACCATTATTTTCCAGCACTGCCTTAACTCTCTTGGGCATGTAGTTCACTAAAGCTTCACAGGTTGCCACTGGAATCCTCTTCCACTCCTCCATGACGACATCACAGAGCTGGTGGATGTTAGAGACCTTGCGCTCCTCCACCTTCCATTTGAGGATGCCCCACAAATACTCAATAGGGTTTACATCTGGAGACATGCTTGGCCAGTCCAGCACCTTTACCCTCAGTTTCTTTAGCAAGGTAGTGGTCGTCTTGGAGGTGTGTTTGGGGTCGTTATCATGTTGGAATACTGCCCTGCGACCCAGTTTCTGAAGAGGGGATTATGCTCTGCTTCAGTATGTCACAGTACATGTTGGCATTCATGGTTCCCTCAATGAACTGTAGCTCCACAGTGCCGGCAGCCCTCATGCAGCCCTAAACCATGATACTCCCACCACCATGCTTGACTGTAGGCAAGATACACTTGTCTTTGTACTCCTCACCTGGCTGCCGCCACACACGCTTGACACCATCTGAACCAACTAAATTTATCTTGGTCCCATCAGACAACAGGACATGGGTCCAGTAATCCATGTCCTTAGTCTGCTTGTCTTCAGTAAACTGTTTACGGGCTTACTTGTGCATCATGTTTATAAGAGGCTTCCTTCTGGGACAAAAGCCATGCAGACCAATTTGATGCAGTGTGCGGCGTATGGTCTGTGCACTGACAGGCTGACCCCCCAACCCCTTCAACCTCTGCAGCAATGCTGGCAGCACTCATACGTCAATTTTCACAAGACAACCTCTGGATATGATGCTGAGCACTTGCACTCAACTTCTTTGGTCGACCATGGTGAGGCCTGCTCTGAGTAGAACCTGTCCTGTTAAACCGCTGTATGGTCTTGGCCACCGTGCTGCAGCTCAGTTTCAGGGTGTTGTCTAGGCCATCTTTACGTAGACCAACAATTATTTTTTTCAGATCCTCAGAAAGTTCTTTGCCATGAAATGCCATTTAGAACTTCCAGTGACCAGTATGAGAGAGTTTGAGAGTGATAACACCAAATTTAACACACCTGAGACCTTCTAACACTAATGAGTCACATGACACCAGGGAGGGAAAATGGCTAATTGGGCACAATTTGGACATTTTTCACTTAAGGGTGTACTCACTTTTGGTACCAGCTGTTTAGAAAATTAATGGCTGTGTGTTGAGTTATTCTTAGGGGACAGCAAATTTACACTGTTATACAAGCAGCACACTGACTACTTTACATTGTACCAAAGTGTCATATCTTCAGTGTGGTCCCATGAAAAGATATAATAAAATATTTACAAAAATGTGAGGAGTGTACTCACTTTTGTGAGATACTGTATATATATTAATTATACTGTATGTGCCAAACACGTAAAATTCCACTATAGAGAATACTGAAGTAACAAAATTTTCAGAATATATTTTGTTGGTTTTGTGGCCTGGACAAACATTCATACAACATAATTTTAATAGATTTTGTTTTAACGAGAAGTACGTTGCAGTATAATAAATGTTTTTTTTGACCGAAAATGGCTTCGGGAACCCTGCAAAAGGCTGTGTTTTTCTTGTTAGACCAAAAGAAAAAGACAGTCTGTTTCAAAATTTCCTGTCTCAGGCAGTTTCTGTGAGGCTTGGTAAGAATGCAGGCATGACATCATACAGGTATAGCTGAATTCTGAGTCAGTGCTACACCTAGCATCTGTGTGGGTAGTTGTGTCGTGTGCAGACACTGTACTGTTCAAGGTTCATAGTACTTTTCAAAAGTTTTCTTTGCATGAACAAAAAAAGTAACAAACGTCGTCAGTTTGCAGTGAAAAAAAAAAAGTACACTTAGCATGTCATTTTCAATCTGTATTCATACAGTCAATTCCTGTTAATCGGACCACATTGGGATGTGATCATTTTGGTCCTAATAACCGGCTGGTCTGATTACACGAACATTCCCTATACATGTGCAACCAAGATGGGACATGCTATAAGTAACATATTAAAATGTCATTATGACTTTTATTGTGCTGCACACACGTATGGCGAACGTACAAACAAGACCTACGTACATGTACATGTACAGTTGCTTACAACTTTGTGTATTGAAGAAGAAATCTACAAATTCTTCAAAACGTTCTACACGACACTCAGCATGCGAACCACAATATAAAAGGTTACATTACCAAATGCCAGTCAACGTTTGAAGAACTTGTCTAGTGTGATCTGACACATTCTGTTGACACACTGCACTTGTTTATGCTCGACTTCATGTTGCCGGCTACTGGACGGTACATTTTAGGAAAGAAAGGGCAGGCATCTTCACCCCCACTGGTTTGCACTTGGTACAAATTTTCCGACTTCCTGACCTTTGATAAAAGCATAAATTCTCCTGGGGAGCCCAGGGATCCTCCTGATGTTGCTGACCTGCTTTACATCCGCTTTCTGCGTGCGACTTGTGGCTTCTTTTTCTTATTCTCTGTCACGTTCTTTGGTCCGATTAAACAGAATTTTGGTCCAAATAAGCGAACAATATTAGGTTTATGTAAAATGATCTGTTTCGGTTCTTTAGGATTGTGTCCAAATAAGCGGCTGGTCCAATTAACCAGTGGTCCAATTAACCGGAATCGACTGTAATAAAAAAAAGTTACATCTAACGTTATATTTTCAAATAAAATATTTATATTTAAATATAGGTACTTTATTATTATATAGAGAAGGCAGGTATAGTCTCAAGACTTCAATCGAAGTAGGAGCAGTTACTTTAGTACTCAACTACATGAGATAGCAGCTGCAACATGGGGGCAATCGTCCTGCTTTAGCACCTATCTTCAAATTAGAAGAACAACACCAGCTCTGAACCATCTCTGTGGCAGATAAGAAGAGTACAAGGAAGAACAGGTCAAAGCACTGTGTTAAATGTTCTAAACATTATGCAAAAAAACATGTTATGCAGACAGCCTGATCTTGCAGAGGACAACCAATTGCTTTGCCCTTGGTTTACTGTCAACCAGATGCAGCAGAGCAGCTATGGAGTTGTCCTTGCACCGCTGCTGTTAGAGATGGCGAATCGCTGGCGATCCCAGTTACAATAATATATGCATTACCCTATATTTGTTATAAAGAAATTTCCATTAAGACAAAATATTTTTATGGTCCTATGAATTTTGTTGTAATGAAATTCCACACATATACTGTATATACTAATATAAGGCAAAGCCCTCACTGACTCACTCATCACTAATTCTCCAACTTCCCGTGTAGGTAGAAGGCTGAAATTTGGCAGGCTCATTCCTTACAGCTTACTTACAAAAGTTGGGCAGGTTTCATTTCGAAATTCTACGCATAATGGTCATAACTGGAACCTATTTTTCTCCATATACTGTAATGGACGTTAGCTTAATGGATGTTAGCTCGATGGCCATGGGGGGCGGAGTTGCGTGTGACATCATCACGCCTCCCACGTAATCACGTGAACTGACTGTGACCGCAGTACGTAGAAAAGAAGGAAGAGCTCCCAAAGAGCGCTGAAGAAAAACGTTGAATACTTTATTCACGAGATACAAGTTTAATGAGAAGACACGAGGTATAAACGAGACTTTGGATCACTTTGTAACGGAGTTAAATTGCTGTAGTGAGAAACTTTTAAGTGCCGGGTCTTAGCTAACATTAAATAAAGCCGTGGACATTGCGAGATCGCACAAGATAGCACAGGCACAGCTCAGAAGCTTCGATGCATGTACTCCGAGCGGCTCACATGAACTGACTATGAACGCAGTACGCAGAGAAAGCAAGACCTCTAAAAAGTGCGGAGACTTTTGATCACGTGAACGTGTCTGCAAAAACTGGTGTTTCCTGCACTTCAAAAATACTACAAAAGTCGGGCAGCCGGCGAATGCACGTGTAGCTGTGCCAGCCTTTGAGGCGCTGACTGCACTTCTGCCTTAAGTGTAAGTAAACACTTTCAATTTTTTTCCTCCTTCCCCTGAGCTATAGCCCAGACAACTGCAAACACGGGATCCCTTTTCTAGACCGCGGCAAACTAATATTAAGGTGCTTCGCACTTTCTTTTGCATGTATACTATTATGAGGTCGTGGAAGACACGCACAAGAGTGGAGGACCAACAGTGCTATCCCAGCCGGTTAATGGTTGGGACGTCTCACCAGTCTACACAAGACCCACCGCGACGGTCCCCAAAAGGCGCTCATATCGTCAGCGAAGACATCTCTCTAAACCATATAAAAGAAAAAGGCAACTTTCCTTTTTATACACCTTTTTTCCTTTTATCCCAAACCAAACCCTTTCTCTCTTAACACTGCAGAGGACACAAAACTAATTTTCTTTAATTGCTGGTAATGCCGGTAAGGCACATTACCAGAGGCAGAAATTTAGACGTTCACACAGAAAATGTAATTTCTATACCACAGCCGTCATGTAGCACCTTTCAAAAGGGATCTACTACCGAGAGATGATCCATATACATTTTAGATGCTGTTAGTACTACTTACCTGTTGTGTTACACCGTCTTTAAAATGTAGTTTACCCGAAACCACTCCAGTAGTGCTCAATGTAGCTTTACTTCTTAAAACGTTACTTGTTTTACTGTTTAATAACTTATAGACTACATTTTATCTTTTTTCCCTTATACATATATATAATTTGTGTGTGTGTATGTAAGTATGTGTATATATAATGTAGATAGGTATGTATATATATATATATATGTGTGTATATGTAGATATGTATATAAATATGTATATATATATGTATATGTATGTGTATATATATATATATATATATATATATGTAGACTCAAATTGATTATGACAGCAGCAATCCAAGCTGTGAGAAAACAGTAAAAAGGAGGCATGTCAGACGTCGTGGTACATTTTCTGATGCAGCTAGACGAAAAAAACTTTGTGACGCTGCCGCCAAATACATAAAACAATTACTTTGACAATCATGTTACGTTATTTTTAAAATGTTTCCTTTTCTTTTTCATAACTTCTTTAACACACGACTTCTCCGCTGCGAAGTGCGGGTATTTTGCTATATATATAACAGGAAAGACACACGCAATCCAAAATCCATATAAATCCTGCCTAAATAATTACATGTATTCATCTATCAAACTTCAAAATACACTTCAGTTCCAATACTAGGTCACTGAGACTCCTGTCTATGTTGGTTTGACTAGCTCAAGGTAGCAGGCAATACTGAAAACGGTCCCAGTCAAATTTAGGTCACAATTCAGTCACCTGCCCTTCCCACCATCCATCCATTTCCTGCTCACTTCTCCAGTTCAGGGTCATGGGGAACCAGTACCTATATCAGTAGCATTACATGCAAGATGGGAGCCAGCCCTGAATGGATCTCCATTCCATCACAGGTTACATTCACTCACTCACAAACACAGCGATACAACCAACTCAATGTATACATGAATAATTTGATGCAGCCAAGTGATTTAATGTGCACATCTTGAGATGTGAAAGTAAAACAGGAGAAATCCACACTGAGACATTGTGGCACATATTAAGCAGCTTTAAGTGACTGTTACCTTGAAATCTTCAACAACTACAATAAAAAAGTACACACAGTGCAACATACTTCATACTAGAAAGTACAGCTATATCATTTTCATTGCTATATTCATCTATCCATTCTTTTCTTAACACCTCTAATTCTATCTCACAAGGGGAGTCACCAGTTAAGGTACCAGTTAAACAACATGTACATTTTTGAGATGTACAAGGACACCAGAATACCAGAAGAAAATCAAAAGGGATACAAGATGAGCATGGGCAAATTCCACACAGATGTTGTGTGGGCTAGGAATAAAATTTCGATTATTGAAGTAACTACATGAGAAAACACCCTCACCTTTTATAAGATGAAAACTGCACATTGCTGGCAACAGTATTAAAATGGATAATGCCAAAAACTTTTTTTTAAAACATCATGTTAATTGAAAGTAATTATTCATTTAAAAATGATTACAGCATATCAATCAGCAAAAACAGCAGTAGACATTGGTGGTACATAGTTTTGGAAAAGAGTTATTATAAAAAAATAGAGATCCGTGTTCCTAGAGTAAAGCAGGAAATAGTAAGTGGCATCCACTTTTCTTCAATGTGCTTTTTTAACTGCAGTTTACCATTAACATATACGTAGAGTTATACTATTTTTCCTGGCAGGAAACTTACACTTTCACACCAGGTTATGACTCTCTGCAGAGTCACACAGAACTGCTGACAGCCACGAATGGTGCTACAGCAATATTACCGAACTTGGCATGGAAGTAGCTTTGCAGCAACAGAGTGGCCATAATTTTGACTGTCACTTTGTATTACACAGGATATTATTCCAATGTACACACAACACTTTCTTAATGGACTACAGATCTCTCAGTGCCCCTATAGTGACATGATAAATGGCCGTCTAGTAATATTGGACCACCAGCTTTGTTACAATAGGCCCATTTCTTGTAAGTGGTCACAGCAGTAATGCAAATAAATGAAAGGTGATTAAAATGTCCATTATTAGAAAACAAAAATTGAATCAAAGGAGCAATGATTGTCATCCAATTAGATCACAGCATTTTGTTGTGCTTATATTGGAGCAATTGAACTTAGAAAGTAGGAAAAATAATACAGGTGAAGCTTTACATTTTTGCGAGCATTTAAACAGAAAACACACTTTTGAAACAGGGCAAAAACACAAGCTATTCTTTTTTTCTGTTGCCTTAGGGAATAGCAAGTAAGAATAGCCTAACATAACATAACAATTCTAAAATAAAGCAACAATTTAGAAAATATTAAAGATGAATATCCTAGTTGAGAAAACTGCATACACACTTTCACATGGTATTTTACAAGTTCATACCAAAATATTAACATTATTTTGGCAAAGACTTATTTGGAGTAAATCTAAAGAGGTAAGCCCTTGCAAGCAATTTTGACTTTAAAGCTGAAAGTGTTGTTTGTCTTGGTCCTCTTACCACTACACTGTACATTTTCTGATCCTGCAGCACCAATGAATTTAGTAATTGAGTAAAACTAAGGATGGAATGGGGATATTATGAAATACATTTTGAGTTGCTTTTTTATATAGGCTCACTTTCTTATCTGACATATTTACTGTATCTTAAGGGTTGAAAAAGGGTAAAAACAATAGTTCAGTACATTATATGTCAATACAATCAGTTCAAGGTCACAGATACCAAGGCTTCTTCCAGAAGATTTGTGTCAACTCTGTATGAGGCACCATCCACTACATGGCCCACTAATTCATACAGGACCAATTCAGCATCACCAACTAATGTAACAAACATGTTGGGGATGACAGAAACAAAGCATTTTTATAATTCATCTCAGGATTGGCATCTAAGGATGCAGCTAAAAAAAAAAACTTCTTAAAAATATGAAGTCCATCTCTCCTCTATCCCTTTCATTCATTCACTTTAACCAGACACACTCATACATACATCCACTCCATTTATTATTTATTTGTATTCTTTATTTAGTATACTGGTGTTTGCATTTCAACAACGTGCTACCTGAAAAGGCTCTAACTCACTGACCAAAGCCAGCAAAATTACCAACTGTGAAGAGAAGCTGACTGGCAAGAAGTTGTCAGGGCAAGACACCAAGAGGGTTACACAGGGCAAGAAAATGTCACCAGAAGCCCTCTACAAGAGAAAAAAGTCCTACACATATCTGTATATGGATGCAGGGTTCACCTGAGAGCAGTACACCCAAGTATGTGACTGGATGATGCAGAACAACAACAGTATATGAGAGAGAGAGCTGCAACAACAGTATATGAGAGCGAGAGAGAGCTGCAATGTAAACAGCCACAGTTTCAGAAGAGTGGTGGGTTGGGGGAGCAAAAAGGGGCGTTGTTCCCTTAACTGATTTGCATTTTCCCTCTACTTTGCTCAAAAGAGTTTCTGAACACTTTTGATTGCTTAGATATTACCCTTGTACTTTGTCAGACGTCAAATAACTACACTACTAGTTCACAACTAAACCAACATGTAGGCAGAACATAACCACACATTCACCCAGTGTACACCAGCTTCATTACATATTGAAATATAGCAAGCATGAACAAAAACAGATATATATGTCTGTATGTTTAATCATTTTCCTCTGATTGATCATGACACATTACTACTGTAACCATCATTAAAATTATCTGTGCTTTGTTCCACAGTAGCACAGTCCCACTGTGCCTTCATTGACCTTTTGCAACTAAGAATCTTGGTGAATCAAAACCCTGTTAGCTGTTCATTGTTTTTACCTCCTTACTAGGTACTCACCACAGCTACCCATGAACACTAAAAAAGTCTAGCAGTTTTGGAAATATTCTCACCCTATCATCTGGCCCTAAAAATTTAGGTCCTATCAAAGTCATTGAAGTCTTCACATTACCCAGCCTTCTGCATTCAATATGTGAACTACAAGTACCTAATGTCAGCTTATTTTCTGACCTTGACAGGCAGATAGTCAATGCTATTCGCTTCATTTGGAAGTGGTCATAATGTTTTAGTTCATCTGTGTATATTTTATACTGTTTACACACACATCATATGTATATGAATATGTCATGATATCAGAATTTTTGTTTTTGATAACAATACCAGTGAAATTTCACGACACACTATACTTTTCAATACCATGGCAAAAACAGGAATCCCATTCAATCGCATGTAATTAAAGTACCTTTATTTATTTAAGTGAACAATAGTGTGCCATTTTCTATAATACAATATACTGTACAATACAGTATATAAATACTAACAGCAACAACAACTTTTAAATACTGGTATATCTATCAAGTAGTTACCAACAATCATTTACTTAACAAGCATTCATAAAAATCAAGATAAAATGCAAGGCTTGAATTTTAATTCTTGACAGAAATGGGGATCCTCTCAGTGCAACAACAAATAGAGGGTTCATAGTCTTAGCATGTTCACATTCTAAATTTATTCTCTGAATCATTCTGTCCAGTGATTGAAAACTACTACTTAAAACATACAAAATATAAAAATTCAAAATTAATTGCTGAATTAGTGAATTTCAAGATAATTGTGGATATTTCCATTTAAACAAGCTCCTTTACAAAAAAAGTGTTTTTTTGTAAAAACATGCTTTAAAAGTTTGGTATGTCAATAAATGATACATTTATTATTCTATTTTCTATTGTAAGATTTTAGATTTGTATCATTAGCTGGTTAAAAACGACTAAAGAGTGATATTTAACATACAAATTGAATTCATTCAATTTTTTCAAGTATCAGAAACTCGTGGTGCTGAACTTTTCAAAATCTGTCCCTCCTTTTTTTTACATTTGTCCTAACAAAATCTTAAAACTTGTGCAAAACAATTCTTGTCAGTTTTACATTAACCCTTTATTTCAGAACTCCTGTTAAACAGTCTTTGTTTTACTGTTTTCAAGGTTTTTTTACTGTGAGTGATTTGTTATTGTTTATGCCTCTGTACACGTCCAGAATTTGAAAATTACTTGGGCTGTAGTTACCTGTACTCAGAGCGGTCTCTTCCTATACATAGATCATACAATGTGAATGGGGCCCAGGACTGAGGAACCTATGTTTGGCGATGGGGGGTAAGCAGACCTCTGTGATTCAGGAGCTCAACTCGACAGACAATTGGATTGCACATCTTTGGTGCTTGATTTACTTGACTTGACTAGCATAACCTCCCAAGGCTCTAATTTTAACCATAGTATAACTGTGCATATCACATAACATCACTGATGTCAACCTCCTCAATGGAGCAGAGCTCTGGAGTCCCACAGCTTGACTCTACTGGGGATAATGGTGTCTCATCAATCATCATGTTAATGTAGTTGAAAGTCTCCTGTTGTAATATTTTTCCATTAAGCAGAGAAATGGGTTCAAGTCAATGCCAGTCAGAAGCACAAAAAAAATGAACAAGCATAGTGTGCAGAGAAATCTAAATTTGTCTAACTTCCAGTAAGCTAGCTCACTGGACAGGGCTGCCCCAAGATGATTCTGCTTTGAGCTGGCACTGCAAGTACTCAATATATTTACAACTGTAAGACAGCATTACATTCTACAACATACCAGTCAAATATAGAACATGTGTTTTTACTTATGGGTTATACTAATGAACATTATTGCCTTCAAAAACCAAACAAATGACACAAATTCAGCATTTGAAGATTTGGGTCTATCTATGAAGTCTGTTGTTACCTTGTTCTGCTGTGTGTTTCGGCGATCATCATCTCTGTTAACATAGTATAACTTTAAATAGGATGGTGTACCTTATCCTTCAAGCTTTATTTTGGTATTAACAAATGTAGTACCTCATGTCAATGGCGTTGTAGACAAACCAAATAGCCATTTCATTTGAGTTTTGCTTTGATATTTACTTGCTACAGTCATTGTTAGTGTTTCCATTCCTCCCACATCCCACTGCCCTATATGTTGTGACAACAAGGGGGCGCCAGAGAGCCCCAAACCACAGACACGGTGTAACACCACACGTTATATGAATAAAAGAACGGATATTTATTCCACAATGCACCTTTAAAAAACTCTTTCCAGCAATGTGCCAAAATTACACAATAAACCACCAATTCTTCCTCCTTTTTTCTTCACAGAGTGTTGCCTGCTGCCTCCCAAATCTGACTTGTCCATCTTTTGCAGCGGGCTCCTTTTTATGCCAGACCTGGGACTGTTTCAGGTGCAACGTCATATCCTCTGAGAAACACTTTCAGGCTATAAGAAAATAGTGAGATCTTCCACCGAGAGTGCCCTTTATCGATACATAGGGACGCCTACAGGGCTGTACTTCCGGAATTGAATTCCCAAGCATCCCTGCGGGTGTCTCAACTGGTTTCCCATAAGAGGACCATTACCTCTAATCAAACGGAGTATGGAACAATTACTAATTATTGACTATTGCTGGTTCGTCCATTGTTTTGTGTCAGCTGGACACAAAGTTGTTTCTCCAGAATGCCGGCCAATATGCTTTCAGTATCCTTCTGGCTTCCTGTCTGGGTATTTATTGCATATCTCCTTGTTTCATCCGGGATGTCCATTCTTTTCCTACAATGTGCAACTGATGATGCATCTGAATTCCCTACCAAGGCCTTAAATTATATGAACCAGTTAGAAAATGAATGGATGTCTCATTGCAAACAAAGAATGAATGAATGAAAAGCCCCCATTCATACACCAGGACGGTGTTGGGCACTATTAAAAGCAATATCTCATTATCTTTTCATCTCTGCTTATAACTTAATGACAAAATAAATTAAATGATCAAACCTCATCTGATCGGTAATGTTATTTCACCGTAAAAGCAGGTACAAATATGTTTTTCAGAACTTTGGAACTTTACTACCAAAATGTTTGGTTTGTTTCCTGTTATATATATATATATATATATCCCTCGCTATATCGCACTTCGACTATCGCAACTTAACTCTATCGCAGATTTTACATGTAAGCATATCTAAATATATAACATGGATTTTTCGCTGGTTTCTGCGGACAATGGGTCTTTTTTACTTCTGGTACATGCTTCCTCAGTTGGTTTGCCCAGTTGATTTCACACAAAGGACTCTATTGCCGGATGGCTGAGAAGCTACCCAATCAGAGCACACATTTAAGTTCCTGTGTGCTGATTGGCTCAGTGACGGAGTACAGAATTTGATTTCACTGCGTTAACCAGGAAGTCTTGTCTCGCTCATTCAGCATCAACTTGTTTCGCTGTGTAAAGAGTTAACTTTTGTAATCTTTTGTGTTTATCTTTGTGCATAGTCAAGGCCTTCGTTATGGCTCCAAAACGATATGCTCCTGCTACTGCTTCAGGGGCCGTGCCCAAGCGCCAACAGAAGATGCTAATGACTGCTGAAAAGGTAAACGTTTTGGATATGTTGAAGGAAGGAAACAGCTACACCGCTGTAGGACGCCATTACGGCATCAATGAGTCCACGATTCTTTTTATTTAAAAGGGAGGAAGAGAATATAAGATCTCCGGTCACAGTGTCCTTTAAAAAGGGTGCAAAACGAGTTGTAAGTGGACCTAATAAGGCAGTAATCTGGATGGAATCTGCTTTAGGGATTTGGATTGATGACTGCCGGAAGAAGAACAATGGCAGTGCTACACAG
This sequence comes from Polypterus senegalus, assembly GCF_016835505.1. Taxonomy (NCBI): domain Eukaryota; kingdom Metazoa; phylum Chordata; class Cladistia; order Polypteriformes; family Polypteridae; genus Polypterus; species Polypterus senegalus. Next base: position 83,839,730 of record NC_053162.1, read on the forward strand.
TCGCCTGAAGAGGCTCCTTTAAAAGAGCTGTAACACTCTCCTTTGTTGTGCAGTAAAATTAAACGTATCGTTATCGGACAAGTCGTCATGTCATTGCTGGTGAGTAACCATAATTAATTTTCTACATACAGTACTTAGTACATGTACGTATGTTTAGTGTCACTAAATACACATTTTGCTGTATACAATTTTTCTTGCATTGTACGTATTTATTGCTGGTGGCCTGTCTGTCGTAATGGCTGTAACATATGTGATATCGGAGACACTCAATATCTTTAAAATAATATTTAGGTTTTACTGTATATAAACAGTGTGTTTACATATATAAATTCAACTAATCTTACCTAATATCTAAGAGAATACAAAGGGTTTATGCTGCATAACTGTGCAGAAAATGTTTATAAGATTGTATTTTGTGTGTGAAAATAAATAAAAATATGGTTTTTACTCTTTGCGGATTTTCACCTTTCGCAGAGGGTTCTGGAACGCAAGCCCTGCAATCGAGGAGGAATCACTGTATGTATATATATATATATATATATATATATATATATATATATATATATATATACACACATATATATACAGTCAGAGTAAAAAGTATATGAACCCCTAGGAATAATCTATATTTATGTCTATTTCCCATATAAAACATGGTCGTATCTTCATGTCAGTCACAATTATGAACAAACACAGTCTCCTATAACTAAAGATACACAGATTTTCAGAGAATTTTTGACCCTATTGAATAAATCTTTCAAACTATGAAACTGAAGGTTGGAAAAAGTAAGTGAAAAGCTCACTGCAGTCAGAACTTAGCACACCTAGAGTCCATTTAATGAAACGAGTTCAGAGGTGTGGCCTAGAATTACTTTGATTGATAAAAAAACACTATAAAGTTTGAGCTTTTGACAAGAAGCATATGGAATCATGCCTCGCACAAAAGAGCTGTCTGAAGAGCTATGATTGAGAATTGTCAATCTGCATTAGGCTGGAAAGGGTTACAAAGTCATCTGAAAGATTTTAGATATTCATCAGTCTACTGTTAGGCAAGCTGTCTATAAATGGAGACAATTTGTTATTGTGGCTACTCTGCCTAGAAGTGGGCGCCCTGCCAAGATGACCCCAAGAGCACAACACAAAGTCAGCAATGAGGTAAAGAAAAACCCTACAGTGAGAGCAAAGGACTTGAACTCATTAGAACTGGCTAACATCTCTGTTCATGAGTCAACTATACGCAAAACATTGAACAAGAAAGGAGTCCATGGCAGGACACCAAGAAGGAAGCCACTGCTATCAGAAAAGAACATTACTTAACGCCTGAAGTTTGCAAAACAGCACTTGGACACTCCACAACGGTACTGGGAAAATGTTTTGTGGAGTGATGAAACCAAAATTGAACTATTTGGGAGGTACAAGCAGAACTTCTTTTGGCGTAAAAAGGGCGCTGCATATCAACATCAAAACATCATCCCTACAGTAAAGTATTGTGGAAGGAACATCATGATTTGGCCCGCTTTGCTGCATCAGGGCCTGGACAGCTTGCAATCATTGAGGGGAAAATTAATTCACAAGTTTATCAACAACTTCTCCAGGATAATGTGAGGGTGTCTGTTTGTCAACTTAAGCTCAGAAGAGGCTGAGTGATGCAATAGGACAATGACCCCAAACATTGCAGCAAATCCACAGCACAATAGCTTCACAAGAACAAACTCTTCCTTTTGGAGTGGCCCAGTCAGAGCCCAGATTTCATTCCTATTGAGATGCTGTAGAATGACCTGAAGAGAGACATACAAAGAAGACAACCAAAGAATATGGAAGAGTTAATTCAGTTTTGCAGGGAAGAATGGGCTAAAATTCCCCTGCACAATGTGCAGGTCTGATCTGCAGTTACAGGAAGCGCCTGGTTGAGATCACTGCTGCCAAAGGAGGGTCAATCTGTTATTAAATCCCTAGGTTCATTTACTTTTTCCACTATCACTGTGAACGTTGAATGCATTTGTAAAATAAAGACATGAAAGAGTAGAATGTTTTGTGTGTCATTGGCTTAAGCTCATTGTGTATATTAGTACCTGTGATTTAGATGAAAATCAGATCGCTTGTTATGACCAATTCATGCAGTAAACCAGATAATTCCAAAGGGTTCACATACTTTTTACTTTGACTGTGTGTATATATATATATATATATATATATATATATATATATATATATATATATATATATATGTATGTACAGTATATATATATATATATATAAATATAATATATAATATATATATATAATATAATATATATAAAATATATATCTATATATATATTATATATATATATATTATATCTATATATATATATATATATATATATATATATATATATATATATTTATTGTGGTCCCCGGCTGGGGCTGGAGAGGAGGGCTTGTGCCTCCTCCAGACCGCGAGGGGGCGTCCGTCTTGGTTGTGTAGGGGACCACGGGTACAGGGCTTGGAAGCCCAGCCCTGTAGGGACCCGTGGACACCGCCGGGCGGCGCCCCGATGCCAGTTTACCCTGTGTGGTCTTTGGCCGGGGATGGAGCCCGGCCGGGACGCCTTGGAAGACCGGAGGAGGGCGTGTGCCTCCTCCAGACTGAGTGGGGGCATCCGTCCTGGTTAGGCAGGGGGCCTCGGGTACAGGGCTTGGAAGCCCAGCCCTGTAGGGACCCGTGGCCACCGCCAGGCGGCGCCCGGTGCCTAATAT